>NC_135544.1:1267709-1567709 GCF_045843805.1 Urocitellus parryii
TTACTTATGATGAAACACTGAGAATTCTAGACTTTTATGTTGAGAATTTTGCACATAGAGATTTTGCATCAGAATTAGTGATACTCCATGCATTTGTGTATATGTATGTGCATGTACACGTGTATGTATTATGTATATGTTTATATACACGTTTCTTCATGATGACATTTTCATTCCTTAAAAATAATTAGTTTTGTTATGTATTCTGTTTAAGAATATATGTAGGAATAGTTAAGTGGATAGACAAAGAAAAGTGAGGATTCTTAAGCCACATCTCTTAATTATATTAAATACAGTCATTAAAAAGTAATTTTTAATTCTCAAATTAAAATGATGTGATGTGAGTGTGGAAGACTTTGGCCTCTTAGTAGTTTTCATTTGTATATTAACGCATTTTGCTTTTCTTTTGGTAGTTTTTCTATTTCATAGATTATTATATCAGTTAATCAGCTTCATTTGGAATTGTTGTAATTTATAATGACCTCTTCTGATTATGTAAACAGAGCTCAAATTGTATAATGAATTAGAGTAGAAGTATTGATTTGTTAGTCATCAAAAACAGCCGTTATAATAATTTATTATATTTGCAAGGAATGTAATTAGTTAATAGGCTAGGATATGTAGGTATAATGAATATGCAATATGAAAAATTGATTTGCTCATAAATGCTTTCTGGGAGATTAGTAAAATATTTGCTTAAAATTTTTCAGCTGCCTTTGACATAATTCTGTATGCCATTAATGTTTTTAAACATGTTTTACACTGGATGAATGATATCTAATTTCTAGTGTCCCAACTGTGAAGTAGAAATTTTACTTAGAAAATGATAACAAGGGAGAAGATGGAGGTAAGCAATAGAAGTTCCCTTTAAGCAAAGAACTTAAGTGGAAGAAGTATGCAAACAGTACAACTTTTAGAAATACATAACAATTTTACATTGATCTGCATACATATAAAAACAGATGATGCTGATGTCAGGCAGTTGTTTCATTTAGGTTAGATTATGTGTGTGATAATCTTTGAAGAATGATTGAAAATGACAGGTCTTACTCAGAATAGCCAAATGTGCCTGTCCAAGAGCTCCAGTTTCTTGGATGATGGCAGAAGGTATGGTATTCCTGTATCACGGCATTCCATGAGGAATGTGTCACAGAATTCCATGACTTTTAGGTACATGAATATATTACAGCACTAGAGTTGCCAGAGTATCAACATCTGCATTGGTTCCTTGAGCTTTAATTGGTTCAGGGCAGTGTAAGAGGGCCAGGTGATCCTCAGGTATGTAGTAGTTGAATTACAGGAGAGCAACCTTGACTGTAGGGAACCCACATATTTTAAAATGCACATGCTTTTTAATTTTTTTCTTTTTTTTTGGTACCAGTGATTGAACCCAGGGGCGCTTTACCCCTGCATCACATCCCCACCCCTTTTTAGTTTTTCTTTTGAGAGAAGGTCTTGCTAAGTTGCTTAGTGCCTTGCTAAATTGCAGAGGCTGGCTTTGAACTTGTGATCCTCTTGCCTCTGCCTCCTTAGCCACTAGGATTACAGATGTGCACTACCGAGCCTGCTTTTTTTTTTTTTTTTTAATAGAGAACTCTGTCTTGACTAAGACCGTTATATATAATTTTCACATGATGGCTTTATGCTACACAACATCCTTAAAAAGATAATCCAAAACCAAGTTAAGTCTGTAGCTCCACTCACAAGTTGTGTAGAAACCCACAAAGAATTATCTCTTTGAGAAATTTCATCAAAAGGGAACATTTTTAGGGTATTTTCTTAGAGGTAAATATACCACTGGCAAGTATAGTCCCATATATGTACTTAATTGTATGTGTATGTCATAGAGAAAGATGGAATGAAAATATGTAACACAAAGCAGACAACAGTAACACTTAACCTTTTGTTACATTTACTTTTTCATTCTTTCTCTTTTGCCCTAAATATTTAGTAATTCGAATGCCAGTGCAGTCTGTTATGCCCGTGATTGATGTTGGTTTCTTCACTGTATTAGACTATCGTGATTAGCTTATCTGCATAAGAATTCCTCTTGGAGCATCATGGTAATTCTACCAAAATAGAAAATTTATCTTTGGTTAAGTATAGGAGTAATGTGTTCCCTGCTAGAAAATGGGTAGATGAAAAAAATGACTATTTGTTGCATAACAGTAGTGTGAGTGTGTGTGTGTGTGTGTGTGTGTAAGTGTGTAACAAATGGATAATACTTCTGCTGATCTCTATGTAGTTTTTATTTCTGTTGTTAGGACAAGATTTCTGCAGTTCCTCAAATTGAGCATATCTATTGAGCATATCATCCTTTCCTCTCTCCATCTGGTCCATCTGATTTCTCATTGCTATTAACAGTGTTGTTTTATGGGAAACAAACTTTTAATGTTGAAGAGCTTCATTTTTTTAATCTAACCACCTGCCAGTATAATACATCTTTGCAGTTTTTTTAACATTTATTTAGTTGTAGATGGATACAATACCTTTATGTATGTATGTATGTATGTATGTATGTATTTATTTAATGTGGTGCTGAGGCTTAAACTCAGTGCCTCACATGTGCTAGGTGAGCACTCTACCACTGAGCCACAACCTCAACTCTCTTTGTAGTTCTTAAATTGTATTTTGCAGATGGTATGTAGAGTCTGTGATTACATGATTTCTCGTGGATTTTATACATGGATTTAAGGAGAGAATTTTAAAAATAGGGCTCCTGTTATTATACATAAATATGTATAACATTTAAGTATTTAGGCTGAATATTAAAGCTTCAACATTGTTATTTAGAAGACTAGATAATACTTTTTTCATAGTAATTAGTTTCTCTCTGCCTATCTATATTTCTCTTTAACTCTGGAAAAAAAAGATCATGAGCTAGCTTATTGAGTGTTTTGGAATCTGTAACTTAATAAACATTTTAGTACAGATAGCATCCTGAAGAAATTCATGAGCTGAAGACAGTTTTGAATAAAAGTAAGTCCTTACTGACATATTTATTAAAGCTTTTGTTGATCACCAAAAATACCTATTGAGTTTTATACTTGAAGATGTCAGAAATTTTCTTTTTCCTTCATGTTACCTTGAGAAATCAAGTAACTGTGATGGAAAGGGGCAGTTCAGTATAAGTTAAATAAATGTGGTATTGATTGTATTTAATGCAAATATTTTATAAGTATATCTTTTAGAGATGGTTTATTTAGATGTTAATATTATGTGACTTAAGTTTTGGAAATATTTTGATATTTTTGGCTCTGCTTGCAGACACAGAAAGCCATTGGCAAGTTAGTTCACGTAAGTGGTAAAACTTATTTTTTGTAATTATTTATAAATTGTGTAATCTGTTTAAATTTTAAATAGAGTGTAATACCTTAGTATAAATTCCTGAATTTAGTAAATTGGGAGTTGAAAATAAGTCTTAAATTGTATCAGGAAAAGATAAAGAAAGTAGCAATACAGTAGACAGGATGCTAGGCCTTTCACTTAATTAGATTATTGAAATGCATTGCATGTTTGTGCCCTTCCAAAATTTATAATTTGAATTCCTAACCCTAATGTGATGGTATTAGAGGTATTATGATGGTATTGGAGAGCCTTTGGGAAGTGATTAGATCCTGTGGGTAGAATTCTTATAAAAGGCACCTGATCGTTCTTGTTTTTCTGCTCTGTGAAGATGTAGTGACAAGTCAGCATTCTGAAGAGAGCCCTTATCAGAACCTGACCATGCTGGCACCCTGATGTTGAACTTTCAGACTCTATAAAAGTGGAAATAAATCTGTTTTTTAAGCTCCTCAGTCTAAGGTAATTTGTTGTAGCAGCCTAAATTGACTAAGACAGTTATATATAATTTTCACATGATGATTGTGGCAGATGGTCTTGTTTGCCTGACTTTTGGTTTGGTTTAGCTGGGACTATTGCAAGCTCCAAGTAGTAATTTTTATTAGTCAAAGATCATCATGATTTTTCCAGCATCTTTCAAATTGTTGTTTTAAAAGTGAGCAGATGATACAATTTTGGGCAAGTTTCTTTGTTTTTAAAGGATGCAAGAAGGTAAATTTTCTCTTTCTGTCTTTGAGTATGTGTATGACAGTGGGATGTTTGAGTTGCTGATCTCAACTTGTAATTATGATGGTACAAGCTTGAAGCAAAACCTGTGGAGGAAAATAATAAGAATGTGAGGTCTTGATTATGTAACTTAGTTAACCTTGTTATTGTTCTAACTCTGGACTCTTGTGTTCTGAAGTTAATAAGTGTTTTAGTCAGCTTTTCTTGCTGCTGTGACAAAGGACCCAACCAGAGGGGAGGAAAAGTTTATTAGAGGGCTCACAGTTTCAAGATCTTAGTCCATAGAAGGCTGGTTCTATTCCTTGGGGCTCTAGGTAAGGCAGAATATCAAGGTGGAAGAGTGGCTGAGAGAACCAGCTCACATGATGATCAGGAAGCACAGAGAGAGGTCTCCACTTGTCAGATACAACTTTATATCCCAAAGCCACACTCCCAATTCCCACCTCCTCCAGCCACCCCGACCACTTCAGTTACCACTCAGTTATCAGGGGATTAATTCACTGATTGGGTTAAGACTCTTACAACCCAATTATTTCTCCTCTAAACCTTCTTGCATTGTCTCACATGTGAGCTTTTTGGGGACACCACATTTAAACTATAACAATAACCTTCCTTATTATTTAGGAAATTTCAAATTGGATTTATAGTTGTATCATAAAGCATTCTGCTAAAGAAGAAATTACTGAAGTTTTTTTTTTTTTTTTTTTGGATCAGTGATTAAGCCTAGGTGCTTTACCTCACCCTTTTTATTTTAAGACAGGGTCTCACTCAGCTGCTTAGGGCCTTGCTAAATTATTGAGGCTGGCTTTGAACTTGTGATCCTCAGCCTCCCAAGCTGCTGGGATTACAGGTGTGTACTACTGTATCCAGACGAATAGAGGGTTTTGACCCTGTTTTTACAATTTGCACACTTACCGTTTTACTCCAAAGTTCTCCTTCTACTCTATGTTTTAATAACTAGCTTCATAACCCTATTTATGAATTAGCAGAGGATTATTTAAATATTAGTAGATGATTATGCATGTGTGCATAACCCTTTCTGATCCTTGAATCTCAGTTTCTGATCCTTGAATCTCATTTGTGCAGAAGTGAATTTTTCCATGTGTTTCTTCTATTTATAGAATTTTGTTTCATTGTATGTTTGAAATTCTATTTAAATATTGTATGAACCAAAAGCTTTTAATAAAAATACCGTAAGCTTAATATGTGTCTTAAAAGCTGCCAGCCCAAGAAAAGAGTGGAAGAGTAATATATGCCTCAGATATATTTTCTGTATATGATTCATTTTACATGTGAATGCTTTTAAAAATATTTTGTGTGTATAATAGATGATCAGGTGGTTTCATTTTAAAGGCACACCAAATAAAATACAGGGAAATACCTTTATTTTGAAAAAAAGGAATCATATTTTAGTAACATTCTTTTGATTAACATTTGAGTTAGTATTAGGCAAAACTAAAACGGATTTCTTAAGAAGGTATGCTGATTGGGCCATGTTTTCTTAAGAGCTGGAGTTTTCAAGGGGAGTAAAGGGACTTTTCATCCTGATGAAACAGGAGTGATTGTGCTCTGTCTTGCCATTGTTTCCAATACATTTTTTTTTTGGAGTCTTTATGGGAAGGAAGGGTGGCTGAATCAACTTTTAGCACTGTAATAATGGCATTCTAATTCAACTTTGCTTCCAACTGACAGCCACAGGAGTTGCATGCTTTCATCCTGGAGCACAGTGCACATCAAAATAGTAACTATAGAATTTTTTTAATACTACATTATACAATGTAGTGAATGGGAAATGTCAGATTTTGGGCTAAATAAGGAAGCTGGGACTAGAAGTAAGGTTTGCTGACACCAGAGTTTTTGTTTCTGTATTTCTATGATCTGTTTTAAGAGAATTTATGCTGTCATGGTATTTCCTCCTTTAACATTTTCATATTATTTTATTACTGTCATTATTCCTTCTTTTATCTTTACATAGTTTATCATTTATGGAATTCCTGTCCCAGGGGACTTGTTTAAATGTTTTTTTTTAATTCCAATTTAATTTGTTTCAAATGGATCTGTATATGAGTTGGATATGACATAGGATGCCTTGTGATGATTCAAAATATGTATACATTGTGTAATGTTTGAATCAGATTAGATATTTCCCTGAACATTTTTTATTTATATTAAAAGCATTCAACATTCTTCTAGCTTTTTAAAATACATAATACATTGTTGTCATCTATAGTCACCTTACTGTGCAGTAGCACACCGTTACTCCTAGCTAATATAACTTAGTGTACCCATTGATCAACCATTCCCCATGCACCCTCCTGCCTCCTTTCCCCAGCTGCTAGCCACCAGAATCAATGTTTTAAAATTATATTCTGCATATGAATGAGATCATGTAGTACTTATCTTTCTGTGCCTGACTTAATAGTTCCATCCTCATTGGCAAAAATGACAGGATTTCATTCTTCTTTTTATGGCTGGATAGTATCCTATTGTGTATATGTACTTCATTTTCAGTATTCATTTAGCAGTTGATAAACACTTGTGTTGTTTCCATTTCTTATCTACTGTGAATACCCGTGCAATAAACAAGGAGAGTGCAGAAGTCTCTGACATATTGATTGAACTTCCTTTGTGTATATAAACCCAGTAGTAGGATTGATGGATCAAATGGTTTTTGAGGAACATCTATTCAGTTTTTCATAATGGCTATATTAATTTATATTCCCACAAATGTGTACAAGAGTTCCTTTTTTGCCACATACTCATCATCACTTGTTATCTTTTTGAGAATGATCATTCTTATTAGGATGAGGTGATATTTCGTTGTGTTTTTTTTAATTTTTTTTTTTTAATGATTAGTGACACTGAGCAACTTTTCATATACTTGTTGCCAGGTTGTATGTGTCCTGAGAGATGGCTATGTAGTTCTGTTGCTCATTTTTAAATTGGGTTACTTTTATACTGTTGAAATTTGGAGTGCTTTATATATTCTGAATATTAACCCCTTGTGAAATGTATAGTTTGCAACTATTTTCTCTCATTCTCTAGGTTGTCTCTTTGTTCTGGTGGTTATTTCCTTTGCTGTTTAAATGCATTTTAGTTTTGTGTTATCTCATTTGTCTCTTTATGCTTTTGTCTCCTGTACTTCTGGGATCTTACTGAAAACATCCTTGCCCATTCCAGTGTTTGAAAGTGTTTCCCCTGTTTTCTTCTAACAGTTTCAGGTCTTACATTTAACTCTATCCATTTTGAATTGATTTTTGTACCGTGTTAGAGATAGGTTTCTAGTTTCATTCTTGTGCATGTTTTTTTTTTTTGAACCGAAAGAGTGACTAAAGATGTGGCAGACAAGTCTTTTAAACTGCTGAAACTTAACCACTGTAAGAGTATAATTTATAAAATTAGACCATTTGTTTCTTTGTGAAGTTATTTAAATAAATGAAGTTAGACTCCGGTAATCTTAGATCACACCTAACATCTAAAGGATTTAATCTATATGGTTAATAATGTATGAGGGGTAAGGTTCTGTTCTGACTTTCTTGCCCAAACTGTTATAATTCTATCACAGATAAAAACACTCTCACACATCTATTTGCCAAATGCAGATATCTGGACACATTTCTCTGAACCTCAAACTTTTTTTTAAATCGCCTCTGTCCCACCTCAGCCAAAGATATCTGCTGGGACTTCTCAGGAGAATTCAATCTTTGAGGAGTGCAGTTTAAATACCAGTGGCCTTGTAGGACACAATCTAAGATTCTTTGCATGTTCTTTAGTGCTTTTTCCTGAATGAGCATTGTGAGGTTCTGAGATAGTATGCCACTGAGACATAGAAGATATAAGGCAAGGAGAGAGGCTCTTGTTCTTCACAAATAACTGAGACAGACTCATGGCCAGATATAAGTTTTTTCCCCCAGTATTGTTCAGGAAGGCCAGGATGACCATTGTATTAGTTTCCTATTGTTGCTATAACAAATGAAAAATTTTGTGACTTAAAACCACAAGATTAATTATATTAGTGGTCTGAAAGTACAGTGTTGTCTCACTGGGCTAGCATCTAGATGTCTGTAGGGCTAGCTGCCTCAGGAAGCACTTAAGGGAAAAATCTGTTTTCTTACTAAGAGGGATGGTTTACTGAAAATTAAATATTAAAACAATCGGATCTTTTTCTGTATTTTAAAACATTTAATTTAGAGTAGTACATTTTCCTTACATTTGCATTTGTGAATGTATTGTATAAGGAAATTGTGTCCATCATGTATTAAAAAATTATTCTCTCAGCCTTCAGTCTAATGTAGAGATGTGCATTTGTAGCATCTTTTCTGGACTGTGGTATTAGAACATGGTATTGCTTGAACTGTGGAATCAGAATATGGTATTGTTTACATATTTAGAGTAATGGCCTCATACAATATACTTTTTGCAATGTTCAGACTACAGCAAGAAATTCAGTACCTATTCTTTAATAGTATTCTACTCTTTCTGAGGTCCAGCAGTTTTATTGCCAGTGTATTTTCCCCAAAACATTTAAAATGTTTCTGGAGTTCAGAAGTAAATTTCAATGACTAGTGTTTGGGGGAACACAGCTTTTAGCATCATCTTATTTATTCTTCATGGCTTTTTTTTTCTTTTTTGGAATAGGTGGTATTGTTACTATTTTAAGATGAGGGAGCCTAACTCAGTTCAAAGATTTTTATCCCAAGGTAACATAGTTGATAAGGGAAAGAGCAGGGTCTCAAACAGATGTAAGTTGTTGATCATCTACCTCTAAAGTCACTACTTTTGTCTTGATATATGTACTTCAGAGTGGGCTTGTATACCTTGCTTCACAGAAGATATGTACTCTTAGCATGAATCATATTTTAACCTTTTAATTGATGTTGTATATGTTGAATATATTCTTGGCTAAGAAAATGTTGCAGCAAACTGGGAATCTGCAACAAAGGTTTTAGTCAGATAGTCTTTAAATTATCAGCTTTGGATCTTCATTAAGCCACCATATTTTTCTGGGTCTCAGTAAAACTAGAGATGAACCAGATGTCTTTGATTTCCCATATGTTACCATTTCTTTTAATGAAAGAACTGAAATATACTTCAGGGAAGTAGAGAAAGTTTTATTTTAAATACTTTAAAATTTATTTTATTTTCAAGGGAGCACTGAAATTGATATTTTTTTTCAGTTAAATAAGTATGTCTCCTAGCAGTGTTTCTTTACTTAGTTACCAAGTATTAATCATTCTCTCAGTGCTCTCATAGTACTCTGAGTCATGGTCTTTGTCAAATGTTATTAGTTTAAGGTTCTTTATGTTGTTTATCTTCTAATCTTCTAAATAACCTGGCCCATTATCATGCTCAGAGTTAGTTCCTTGCTTAAGTATTTGTTTAGTATTTAAAGCACTAGCAATTATTTCTCCAAACAAGATTCACCTTTAATTAAATAGTACTTGGGAGGAGTCCAGTTTATGAAATAAACTTTAAGTGATGTGTAATATTTCAAAATGGTGAAAAAGGATTTGGAGTTCTTTCTTTAAAATTAAACCAAACTTACGAAAAAAAATTAAATGTGATAGATTCTGGTGTGATTTTTGTTAATAAATTATATGACAATTTAAATTATCATAAATTATATGATAGTATAGGACATTTTCAGTTAATGTTTAACTTTTTTAGCATGATTCTAGAGGTCCTTTCTGTGGAAATATTTTTGGTTTTAGTAATTTTCTCAGGTGCTGCTTTGAATTCTTTGACATTCATGTCATTCTTTATTGAAATATGTAATATGGTTATTTTTGTTGACTTTCTTTTTTCACATGTTATAATTTTTTTTTCTTTTTTGAACCTGGGGGGTTTGAACCCAGCCCTTTCTGCATGTGAGACAGGTGCTTTACCTGGGAGCTACATCTCAGCTCACACCTTATAATTTTGACAGTTCTTTTCTTTACTTTGCATATAATTTGAGCAATTCTCTTGTATCAGTTTATAAAAATCAACTTGATGAAATTCTTTGCATTTATAATGTTGTAGTCAAGTATGGGAGTGACCAAAAAAGTAGTATGGTATGACAAACTGGGATAGAAGCTGCAGGGGAAATTAGGATGAATGTCTGTGATTGGTCCATTTGAACTAATAATATAATTATCTTTTTATTGTCTATATAGCTTTGTGTGTGTATGTGTGTGTGAATGTATTGAATTAACTGTGGCATATGCAAGACTAAAAACCACTGTATGTTGAGATGAACGATTTATGCTGCTGGTAATGAAGGACATGTTAATGTTTGATATCTATGTTTTTATCCTCTGTAGACCTCCCTTTCCCTTCTTTTTTTCATCATAAGAAGCTGCTCCTTTATGGCCACATATTATTAGGCCAGGCTCAGATCTTTGTCAACTCTCTTGTGTCTTGCATAGGATTGGCATAAGATTGGGCTAGTGGCTAGAACACTCCCTGGAGTTTTTTCTAAATGGAATTGGCAGGAAGATTGTCTTGCTGGTTGGTTTATGAAGTTGGAAGAATGTGCTTTTTTAGATTATCACTTTTGGCACAGAAAACACTCATGTTTAGTAGTTAAGCTGAAACAAAGAGGGGATATTTATTCAATAAATATTTAAGTACTAACTGTGCCAGTTTCTATGCCACTAATATAGAAATAAAGCATACAAAAAATTTGTTGCCGTCACTGAGCTTTTATAACTAGAAGGGAATATTGACACCATAAAATTCTTGGGTTTAGTCCTTCCTAAAACCAGATTTTTCTCTATTTTTTGTCATATGATGTTATCAAGTCTTTTTTTCTAAACTGAATTAAATTAGGCTTATGTCATTGTTAATTCCAGGATTTTTGAAAAATATAAAAGAATATTTTATTTTTTTCCTATTTTTATTAAGAATGTAAACTAGAATTTATGTGAATTCTGACTGATGAATTTGGGTAAAATCCTAATATTTTCACATTTCTTTCAGTTTTTGGTATATGGATATTATCCTATTTTTTTCTCTCATTTTCATTTCAAGCTTTACCACATTGTTTTCTTTTTTTAGTCATTCAGGAAAATATATTTGTTTAGTAAGCTTTTAAGTGAGTGTACATTATCTAATACTTTTTTATTCATTGGTAAAATATAGTAATCTTATTTGAAAATTTATCTGTATTCAAGTAGAATAGAGAAAAAAGATTTATAAATAATAAATTTTGGGTTGTATATACAAAGCATTGCTTTTAATGTTTGTTCAGAAAGAGACTACAGATTTCAAAAAGTTACTCATATTATCACTACTTATGTGTTGTTTATAGCTTTTCCATAACATTGTAAATTCTTGGTTACTTTTTAGTATAGTTGAAATGATGTGTACATCATATCTTCTCTGAATAGTAATTTTTTTCAAAGAACACCTTAGCACATATTTTAGTCTTTTTCTAGTGTTAAAACAATATTTTTATAACGTGTTCTATGTGTACTCATATAAAAACATATGTAATTGAATGTTGACTGATTTTCTTAATTATACTTGATGGAAATTTGTTGAAAGATTGTATTATTATTTAGTTTGAGTATGCTGCAATTATATTTATAGCATCTGAAATTGTGTATATTCAAATAGGAACCTATGTTTCGCCCCATCCCCTTTGTTTATCTAAAGAGCTTAGGAGAGGAAATTTGGAAATGATTTTTAAAATCATGTAATTGTTTGGATGTAATTAAAGCCGACACTAATATTATATATTATTTTTATTTCTTAATTAAGTTGAACTAGTGATAATTACCATTTATTACATGCCTATAATGTAACCTATTCTAAGTATTTTGTATGTACCCTATTATTTAATCACAACCTTAGTATGATTTTAATTTATAGATGAGGTTAAGAGATGAAAATGTTTTATAAATTAGTTTAATTTGCTCTGAATCATACAACTAGCAACTCTGCCCATATTCACGTATGGATTTGACTTCAAAGTTGTTCTGAATCAACTCCTTTTCTTTCTTTGTTTCTCATACTGAAGGGAGAAGTGAGTGAATGTGTACCTTTCAGGATCTTGAGGTGTAGCACGAAAGCCACCTGATTGTTTAGAATATCATTATGATCTTATATTTTATATTGAAACTGTTTTGCAAACATTGCTTTGTATTTCACTGTCAGTTTAGTCCTTTTTTTTTTTTTTTTGTATTGGGGATTGAATTCAGGGGCACTCGACCACTGAGGTACATCCCAGCCCTGTTTTGTATTTTATTTAGAGACAAGGTCTCACTGAGTTGCTTAGTGCCTCACTTTTGCTGAGGCTGGTTTGAACTGGAGATCCTTCTGTCTCACTCTCCTAAGCTGCTGGGATTACAGGCATGCACCATTGCATCCAGCTACTACTAGTTACAAAAAAAAAAAACAAAAAACTTTTTAAATAATATTCTCAGTTGAATATAAGGATGACATCAGGATGGTGTACTACATTTTCTTGGCATACTATCAAGTCATACTCTAGGGACAATTCCGCAAAGCCATATGGTCATATCTGGTCATATCTACCTCTGGAGTAATTACCAGCGTCAACCATAAAGGAGTTGTGTATGTCAGTTAACGTCTCCTAAACAAGTGTGATGGGATCTGCTAGATTGGCTTGCTGTACTTCCAATACATTCTGCTGCTCAGGAGCCCCGTGGATTTAGGTAGTGTGTTTGTTATTCAGGGCATAGCAGACGTCTGAACCAGAGCCTGACATTGAATCAGTGGGTCTGAATCATAGCTGAGAAAACCCGGAGTTTAGGGACCCTAAGATATTAAAGGAGCTGCTTTAAATCTCTCCAATTTTTGCCTTGCAGAAGATATAGCTTTATTATTCTGGTCTAGGAAACAAATTCTGTCCTCTGCCTCAGAGGGAAACTATGCTTCCATGCCATTTATTATGCAGATGTTCTTGAGAGAGATTTTGGAAGAAAAGCTGCCGAGACATGCAGAAAGGTCATGGAGTATTATTTTCCAGGACATGTTATCATGAAACTTCCCTGATTGTTCCAAAATGTAAGGGGGGAAAAGCACTTATATTCATATTAGCAGAAGATAGAGAATGAAGAAGGTGGGTAAGCCATTTCTTTTTATAGGTAACTTTAGGTGCATCCTTGCCATTTTGAGGTCATCATTTGTTCCTGGAAATTATTTCAGACATTTTTGTTTGAAAGTTTATCTATCTTATGTGAACTTAGGGCAATTTAAGAGACATTAACAATTAATGTGTATTCAATTGTTAACCTGCTTAAGTCACCTGTTAGTTTTTTGTCCATTAATGTACAATAAATCCCTCCTTCTCCCTCTTTTACTGCCTAGAGATTTGACCTATTACATTGTTCATTACTGTCTCAAAGTGTGCAATTACAGATATAAATAAATGAGTAATAGAAAATTGAATAGTTTGTAGAATTGTTAGGAGGCATCATTCTTTAGTGCTCGACTTTTTATCTTTGTTTTATTGTCATCCTGCTCTCAATTATTCATTCATCAGACTCTCTGTCTTGCATAGGCTCTTTCCTATAAATGAAATGTTATTTTTTATTGTAAGACATTAGGTTATGGTGGGTCTGGATAATATATATGATGTAGTGAAGCATTCAGCCACTTTTAACTCCATCAGAGTGATTTTTTAAAATTGGTAGTTCTGGTTACACTGCCTCACCAAGCTTATTTTTAGGGTTTTGACCCATGGCTCTTTCTATAAGAGTTAGTTCTCATTTTGTAGCTGGCATTGTCTTATTCCACTTGAGAATTTGAGTCAGTTTATACTATATTAGAAAAATAGATCAAACATTTTAGGTTACATTTACACTTTGTGTCCAAATGGGGTTTTATATGGGTGCCAATCACTTGGAAAACATTTAGAAAAATTAGCCAATTAGAACCTAAGTAAACATGTTCAGCTTTATGCTTTCAATTATAAGGAATGTCTCCTGCTGTTAGACTGCTCTCTTTTTATTATATTTTAAGGTTATTTTGAAGGAGAAATATATATACTAACTTTGGGATGGTTATTTTCCTGCAGTTTTCACTTTTATTTAATTTTTTTTCTTGAAGTCATTGTTTGGAAAATTTTTAAATTTTATTGTAAGGTTACTCATCAAAAACTAATTTTTAAAATACAATGAATTGTAATTTAAAGGGAACATTTAGTGGGACATATTCAGTTAAATAAATTTCTGTGTATATATGGCATGTAAATATTTTTATATTTGGAATTAACAGGAATTTTGTGAAATGCAAGGGGCTGGCTTCGTGGCTCAGTGGTAGTGTGCTCGCCTAGCAAGCGCGAGGCCCTGGGTTCGATCTTTAGCACCACATGAAAACAAATAAAGGTACTGTGTCCAACTACAACTAAAAAATAAATATTAAAAAAATTTTGTGAAGTGAAAAAGTACATTTCATGTCTTCTATTATGTTTTTTGAGGTTAGGGATTAAACACAGGGTCTCATGCATACAGGCAAGTGCTCTACTGCTGAACTACATCCCCAGCCATGTGTTCTCTTGTTAAGAATTTGTGGTTTTAGGAAAGACTAAGTCTGCCTTATGAAGTTACCAATGTTGTATTGAAAGATTTCTAAACTGGAATTATTTGCATTTATTTTGCAGTGATTATCCAAATTTGTTATTTTTCAAGTCAAATGGAATATTTTCACAGCAGCTAGTTTAAATATTAAAGAAGTTAAATATCTAATATGTGTGTTTATATAGTTTCATTGTAAGAGAATAATTAATTTTTTTTCAAACATTCTTTTGAAGTGTATAGTAGTTCCCACTTAGTTTTGTTATCATTTTCTATGGTTTCAGTTACTTCTGGTCAATCATACTCCAAAACCAGTAAGTGCAATATTTCAGAAATAAATAATTCATGTTTTAAGTTAAAAATTTGAATGATGGGTCTCACTAAATTTTATATTTTGAGATGGGGTCTCACTGCCTTTAAATAATTCATAAGTTTTATGCATTCTGCTGAGCACCATGATGAAATCTTGCAACATCCCACTTCTTCTCTTCTACAATGTGAATTATCCATCATATCCATGGTGAATATGCCATTGAGCAATTAGTCATGTAATAACCCTCTTGGTTTCAGGTAAGAGAGAGAGAGAGGGGGACAGGGACAGGAACAGGGAGGGAGGGAAGAAGGAAGGGGGGAGAGTGAGAGGGAAGGAGGGAAGAACAGACCTCTGGGGGTCTTAAAACCTAACCCCAGTAGATTAGGGAGGATTACTGTTATTTCTTTTCTAAATATATACTGCATATCATTTTTTGGTACTATTATATGTTTAGACTTTTAAGATATACATTTATGTCTATTATTGAAATTAATTTTGAATTGAAAGGGTTATAAAAATGAATCAGACACTTATAATTTATATAACATAAATAAATTTTATAAATCTGTATTAATAGCACATTGATATAATAGCAATTGAATAAGATACTGATTTCAGATTTTGAGACTGATGTTATTTTTTTAAAACAATATTTATAAATGATGCCAGATATGGCTGTGTATGCCTCCAAACTACTCAGAAGGCTGAGGCAGAAGGATTGCAAGTTTGAGAACAGCCTCAGCAACTTAGTGAGACCTGTCTCAATATAGAAAGTAAAAACATGTGGGGATGTAGCTCAGTTGTGAAGCACCCCTGGTTCAACCCCAGTACCATAATTAATTAATTAATTAAAATATGATTAACTGGTTTATTTGAACCTCTTATCACTAAAGTTTCCATTTAACTTTTTCTAAATATTTTTTTTTTCTAAATAAATTAAAGCAACAAACCAGAGGTTTTGAATGATTTCTGAAGAATTCTTTCTCACTTAGATGTTGGAGTCTGGCTTATAAATTTGTTAGCTGATGGTCTATCTTGCTTAGCTAGCTAATTAGGCATCTAATGCTTTTTATGTAGGTATGAAATTTGGGCAAAGTTAAATACATTGTTTTTTTGTGAGGAATGAGACAAACCTGTTTTAATAAATTCTTTTTTGTTCCAATACCTTTTTATTTTGAGATGGGGTCTCACTACATTGCTCATGCTAACCCTGAACTCCTGGTTTTAAGTTATCCTCTTGCCTCAGCCTCCTGAAGAGCTGGGATTGCACCATACTACTTGGGAGTTAATGCTTTCTTACTTCTTGTTTGGAAATGGATTGAGGATGCTTTAATGCTGTAATGAAGAACATTTTGACTACTTTAAATATGAGCAACAGCATCTTAAGTTTCTGAAAATGTGTTAACATTTTAAATGACAATTAAAGAGACAAAAAATTTAAAATGCTATAAATAACATAGCTGGATGACTATATAATTGATAAGTAAAACTGAAGCACATTTGTGAAGGAAGGGAGATGCTAGTAATAATTACCCCATAGCAATAAGAATAAACTAGAAATATTTGAAGCAAATCTAATACAGTGTAAAGACAAAAGTTAATAATATATTTTGTTGTGGATATATTTTAAAAGCACACTTGTGTTTTACACAGAACATCCTAGCATTAAAAATCAAAATCATACTTTGTTTTAATATAGTCATGTCAGGGCAGTTTCATTCTTTTTAGAATTTTTGTGGTAGAAAGCATCTTTTAAATTAAAGTTTGTGCTTTTTATTTGGTTATTGTCTTATTCCATTTTCTGCTGTTACAACAGAATACCACAGACTGGAGCAATGTGTAAATGATATTAGTTTATTTAGATTACGGTTCTGGAGTATGGGAAATTCAAAGAGCATGGTGCCAGCTTTTGATGAGTGCCTTTCTACTGTGACACTACATCTTAGAAGGACAGGCAAGTATATGTAAAACAGAGTCATATGGAACTCATTGTTTTTATCAGGAACCCACTCCCGTTATAACTAATCTACTTCCACAGTAATGACATTAATTCATTTATGAGGACAGAGCCCTCATGGTCTAATAACTTTTTAATATTACCAGCTCTTTTTTTGGTACTGAGGATTGAACACAGGGATTCTCAAACACTAAGCCACATCCCTAGCCCTTTTTTTATATTTTGTTTTGAGACAGGTTCTTGATAAATTGCTTAGGGCCTCTCTACGTTGCTGAAGCTGGCTTTGAACTCTCCATCCTCCTTCCTCAGCCTCCTGAGCTGCTGGGATTATAGGTATGCATCACCATGCCTGGCTAGCATTACCATCTCTTAATACTTTTTTAATGACAACTAAATTACAACATGAGTTTTAGAGATAACATTCAAACCATAACATCTATGTTTTATAATTTTCTGTTTATCTATATTCTGTATTTGATGAGTCATTGCTATTATACTTTAATTTTTCAAGAAACTTTTTTTTCAAGAACAGTTTCCTTTAGTTCTTTGAATATAACAGCTAATTTGAAGTTTTTCTGTTGCTTATATTTTTTTCCTTTAACCTATATCTGCTTAAGATTTTTCAATTTGTATACTTATTTTAGTTATTTTTATGCATGCTGTTTTGAAAACTGGACATTTTAGATCAGAAATTTTTGTAACTGTAGATTCTTATTAATCCCCTTTCCCTCTGGAATACTGTTTATTTTATTTTTTATGTTTATTTGGATTACACATAGTTCTGGATGAATTTTTGTGGAGTTTGGCTGCAGTATATAACTTCTGATTTTAATGGTCAGCTTCCCACACCCACTTGTTTTTATATTTAAGCCTTGCTTCCTAGAAGTTGTCAATGACTGGTCAGAAGTGTGTAACCTAGAGGCAGTAAGTTTTCCATCTTTTGCCAGTTTCTTAGTGTGTGGTTTTAGGAATGCTTTGAAAGTTCAGGGACTTTTAGCCAAGCTTACCAACTGTCAATTATCTTTTCCAGCGGTTACTGAGCAGGTTCATTCTGTGGCCTTCCAGACTAGTAGGCATAAATGCAGTCTTAGAAGGATTCCTTTTGGCTATGTTTTTCCCTAAATGTTTTTTGTTATATTTATGATTGATATGCTGTTGTTTTCATGGTTATGAGTATCTAATTGTGGCTGTGATTGATCAATACTTTAATCTTTGTTTTTTTGGATAATTGCAGAAGCAGTACTATAGATGCTTTTCCTGGAGATCCTCTCTTGTTTTTTCCTGGAGCTGAGGAGGAGAAAATGGTAACCCTTTCATCCAGCAGGAGGAGTTAGAACAGGATGGTAGCCCATGGTCTTCTTAGCTTGCCCCTCTTGGGAAATACTAGATCTAGTAGATGGATATGACATAGGTGGATATATATACTCAATATAAGGAAGAATTTTGAAATGTCATTGTTTTGAAAGGGAGTTGGCTGCTTAAGTTCGAAAGCAAGCTAAGTTTTACCAGAAGTATTCATCTTTGCTGATCAACCTGCATGATGAGGAACGTAAAATTTTTCCCCTCAACACAGATGAGAGAGAGAGGGAGAGAGAGATAGAGATAGAGATACACACACTTCCTGCCAAGGAAATAAGTATATAAATGAATGTATGAATATTATTATAGTAAGTGCTCTGAAGAAAAAGCATTCCCTAATAACAACCTATTCTTTCTCTTCAGAATACTTACTATAAACAATAATATTTAATTATAATAACAGTAATAATAATAATAATAGAGAAAACATAGGAGTTTACATTTCAGTGGAGACCTGAAGTTAAAAGTAAAAAATCTTCCAGTTAGCAAAAGATCTGTCTAGAGGAGAAACATTTTAGTCGTATAGTGAGCTAAGGGAAGAGCACTTATAATGATATTGGAGTTGTAGACAGAGATCAGAACAAAGAAGTACTTCCTAGGTCATGTTAAAAGGTAGGCACCAAGACTAGATGATAAAGTATTTAAATCAAAGGGGTGACATAATCTTTTTTAATGTTTCAAAATAATCACCCTTGGAATAATTTGGAGAAGGAATTGGTGAAAACAAGAGCAATGCTGGAGAAAACTTCTAGGAGGCAGCTTTAATAGTTTAGGTAATAGATATTAATGGTTGATTAGGCAGTTAATAGCAACCAGGGAAGTCAAATCAAAACTACCCTAACATTTTAGCTCCAGTTAGAATGGCAATCATGAAGAATACAAAGAACAGTAATTGCTGGCAAGGATGTGTGTGTATGTGGGGGAGTACATTTATACATTTCTGTTGGGAATGCAAGTTAGTGCAGCCACTTTGAAAAGCAATATGGAGATTTCTCAAAAGCCTAGTAGTGGAACCACCATATGACCCAACTGTCCTACTCTTTGTCCAAAAGACTTAAAATCAGCATACTATAGTGATACATGCATACCAACGTTTAGAGCAGTGCAGTTCATAATAGGCAAGTTGTGGAACCAGTCTATGTGTCCCATCAGATGAATTGATAAAGAAAATGTGGTAAATATATGCAATGGAGTTTTTTTTCCTTTTTTTTTTTTAAAAAATAATTCTAATTAGGTATATATGATAGCAGAAAGCATTTTGACTCATTGTACACAATTGCAGCACAACTTTTCATTTTTCTAGTGGTATGTGATATAGCATTGCACCATGTATGCAGTAATATACATACCTAGGGTAATAATGTCCATCTCATTCCACCATCTTTCCTGCTGCTAGGTCCTCTCCCCTCCCTTCCTCTTTTCCTAATCCTAGTTTCTCCATTTTCAACCCCCCCCCCCAAATATTGGCTCAGTATCTACTTATCAAAGAGAACATTGGGCCTTTGTTTTTTTTTGAGATTGGCTTTCTTCGCTTAGCGTGATTTTCTCCAACTCCATTCATATACCTGCAAGTGCCATAATTTTATTCTTTTTTATTGCTGAGTAATATTCTATTGTGTATATATACCAGTTTCTTTATCGATTCAGCTATTGAAGGGCATCTAGGTTGGTTCCACAGTTTAGCTATTGTGAACTGAGCTGCTGTAAAAATTGATGTGGCTGCGTTACCCTAGTATGCTGATTTTAAGTCCTTTGGTTATAGAAGCAGGAGTGGGATAGCTGGGTCAAATGGTGGTTCTATTCCTAGTTTTCCAGGGAATCTCCATACTGCTTTCCAGATTGTTTGCACCAATTTACAGTCCCACCAGCATTGTATGAGTGTGCCTTTTCCCCCATATCCTTGCCAACGCTTATTGTTGTTTGTATTCTTGATGACTGCCTTTCTGACTGGTGTAAGATGAAATCTCAGAGTAGTTTTGATTTGCATTTCTCTAATTACTAGAGATGTTGAACATTTTTTCCTGTATTTGCTGGTCAGTTGTATATCTTCTTCTGAGAAGTATCTTGTTCAGCTCCTTAGCCCATTTATTGACTGGGTTGTTTTTTTTTTTTTGTTGTTGTTGTTGTTGTTAAGTTTTTTTGAGTTTGTTATATATCCTGGAGATTAGTGCTCTCTCTGCTGTGCGTGTGGCAAAAGTTTGCTCCCAAAATGTAGGCTCTTTTTTCACCTATTGATAGTTCTTTTTTTCTGAGAAGAAGCTTTTTAGCTTCCCATTTATTGTTTTCTTGATTTTATTTCTTGTGCTTTAGGGATCTTGTTAAGAAAATCAGGGCTTAATCTGGTGTGGTGAAGATTTGGACCTAGTTTTTTGCAGTGTAGGTTTAACTTGGACATAATGAAGAATGAAATTTTGTCATTTGCTAGTAAATTGTTGTAACTGGAGAACATCATGCCATATGAAGTAGACCAGAAAGTCAGGGTCCAATGTTTTATATCATATACAGAAGCTAGAGGAGGCTGGGGAAGGAATATATTTTAAAAAGGGAGGGGGGAATTCTCACCAAAATAGAAGACCAATAGAGTAGAGATAGGGAGGAAGGAGGCATAAAGAAGTAATAGGAAATGAAATCTACCAAAATGTGTTATATGAGTATGTAACACAATGAATGTGTAGATTCATTGTGTTATATACTCATATAACACATTTTGGTAGATTGTGTGTGTGTGTGTGTGTGTGTGTGTGTATCACATATATAATTATAATGCACTAATTAAAATAACAAGGTTTAAGAGGGTAAAGGAGGATAGAGAAAGGGAAGGTATTAGGGAATGAGACTGATTAAATTATATGCATATATAAAGATGCCATAATGAGTAACACACTATTATGTATAATTATAATGTACTAATAAAAATTTTAAAAAGTTGGAGATGGAAAGAAGTGGAGAAAAGTAGAATTCATTCAACATGATGATGTGGGAATTGAGGAAGGGAGGTACTGATAAATGTTTCTTAAATTTCTGACTTGGTTAGCTTTGCTTTATTTACTAAAACAGGAAAAAGTTTTGAAAAAAATCAGAATTCATTTTGAATCTGGTAGTCTTTATTTTCATGTCTTTATTATATAACCACATGTGGTTTAATGATAGAGATATGATCTGAGATAAGTATCAGATGACTTGGTCATGGTCTGAACATCATAGAATTTACTTATTGAAACCTACAGGTATAGCCATTTATACATTTAAAGTGTATGGGTTGTGTGTGAATGTTTGTATAGAGTGGGGGATACTGGTGTGGAAAGAGAGAATAATCTGCTGCTCTTGGAGTGCTAATGATCAAGCACAAGAGGAAATGATGCAATAAGGAGATGTAATAAACACAGGATATTTGATGCTGCTGCCATGTAACAGGGCATACTGTTTTATAGTAAACTTTTTTAAAAAAAAAAATAAACCAGAAATAAAAAACTTGAAAGTAGTGATAATAATTTTTCAGCTCCATTATGGGGATCACCATTGTATGAGATCTGTTTTTGACCAAAATATCCTTATGCAGCACAGTTTACACAACCATCAGTTTAATATTATAGTTGTGGTGATAACTAGGAGTACAGAATCCTAGGATTAATCACAAGCTATTCACTGGGTAGGTAGAGTCTTTATGGTAAAAGCCTCACTTGTACTGCAACTAAGGGACTTTAGAAAGCAGTGGCCTTGGATTTTATAACGCAGGCCAATACGATTGTGTGTCAAAGCAATAAAGGAAAGGTCCTTTTTCTAGGGGGGGACTACAGAGAGCTTAGATTGTTCTGACCAGTTCTTCTCTATCTGCAGGACCTCACACTCCTGAACTGTTGTAGTTATTCTTGGAACTATAATTGAGAAAGAGGGGAGATCTGGGTCGTCTGGGGACACTTGGAGAATTGTCCTGTAGTTCTCATATACTGTAGGATAGACTTTCCTGGCTTCAGGTAATTTCCTTTCAGAATATGATCATCCAGATCTCTAGATTTTCAGTTTTCTCTCTGCATAATTATTTCATCTCTAGCACTTTGCCCTGTGATTCTAGCTGTGTTGGTTACCTTGCCTCTACATGTGTTCACCTCTTCTATCCCTCATCCTTGAATGTTTATCAAGGCAGTGGAGTGGAGTAGTCATAGGGCTCACCTTACTTGTTTCTTGTCTCTTAAACACGTTTGCCTTTTATTTCCTGATGGCCAGTGTCCTGAAAATTATTTCTTTTTGTTCGTTTGTTTCTGTTAGGTGGGTAAATCCAGTCCCTGTTGCTGCTCTGTCTTTGCCCAAAATGGAAAAAAAAAAAATATATATATATATATATATATATATATATATATATATATATATATATATATTTTTTTTTTAAGCAGTATGATATTGACAAGAAAAATTCTTGAGGGATAAATGTAGTGATCAGGTTACCCTTATATTTCTATGAAGTTGTCTCAAAAATTAAGTAAAGTTTTTTAGTATATGTGTGGAAGCCAAAATGGACTTAACCATTTTTTTCCTAGTCTTAGAAAATGCACTTCATCTCTCTTTGTTGTTGAAATTAAAATGAAGGTTTTTGTAAATTCAGTGTATACTATAAGGAGTTAATGGTTTTAATGGATGACAAATTTGACCAATTGAATAATAAAGGTCCCATGAATATCTTTAACATACTCTAAAATTAAGGTTATGCGTAAAATAGCTCCATGATGAGAGCTAGCATTTCCCAGGTGTAGTTTGAAAATTTTCTAACTTTTACCTAATATTTGTTTTCTCCAAATGTTTAGAAGAAATATAGAAAACTAAGTACTCTTTCCTACTTTAAAGTCACATATTCTAATTGAATACATTATTTGTAATAGTGAAATGAAATATCTAAATTGGATGTCTTTTTAAAAGGTTGATTTTATTTGTCTAATCTCCCACAGAAAGAATGAAATGTTTTTGTTGCGTTTTGATAAAAAATATTTGGAACTTGAATTAATACATTGTATACTAGTAGTAATGATAATTATAGGTCATACTATAAATTGTAACCTTAATTTTCACACTGTTATTATGCTTTTGCCATCATTTATCAATTGTAGTCATATTTCCCCCATAAAATCCCAAATTTAACTGGATTACAAATAAGTATTCAAAGTATGATACTTGGTTTAAGTATTTGGAGATTTTACATTGCTTAAATGAGTGGATATAGTGTTTTTAGAGGATTGACTGTAGTTTTATTTATAATTCTTTTTACCCTTTCCCTGATTGTTTCAGAAATGAAATGTTCTGATTATACTCAATTATCATGTCATGTATGAGAAGGTCTTTAGTAATTTAATTGTAAACTGGTCTATGGGTTGTGATAGAGACTATATGATAAGTAATAGGATTCACAGTCCAACGTAAAGCTTGGTCAGTAGCGGCAGTTGAAAGAAAATAATTAGTGTGGAAGGCCAGGAGAAATTGGGTGAGTTCAGAAGAAATAGTAAGACTTCTGAGAATATCATAAACTAGTGCATTGTAGGTTAGAGATATCAGAGATAAGCAAAATATGCAAATGAGAGAGTACTTGGACAAGATCAGGACTGGAACAGTGGGAAGGGGCTAACTTTAATAATAGAGATTTGCTACAAATTTTTATGGAGGTAATTTAAATCTCTTATAGACCAAGAAATGTCTACAGCCCTTGGCCCTTTGAGCCAAAGGGCTCTGAACCAGTATCATTTGGCTTATTATATAAATTTTAGAAACTGCTGCTTTGAAGGTAAATTTTGTATTCTTCTTAGGCCAATTGGGTGCTTGTTTATGAAGTATTACTTTCTAGTTTCAGTTTGTCTCTTATACTTAGGTAATTTATTGAGTAATGAATGCTTCTTTTTCTCCTTTGTTCTCCTTTAGTCCCTTTGGAATGGTGAACTTTGTGTTAAATAAATTTTTTTGAAAATCATTTTTACGTGGTCAGATCTATAGCATTTTATTAACCTAACCTCCCAGAATATTGGTTGCATAAGCCAAGAACATAGGATATGTGTAATATGCTAGATATACATCAAAATCAGATTTATGCTGTTTAGAAAAACTTTCATGAATTTGTTTTTAGAAAATGACCATATATGTAACATTGGAATTAAGGACATGTACTAAAAGCATATGGCCGAGTCTTAGCATCTTGAGCTCTACCTAGTTCATACTTTGTCATTTGTCAAAAATAAATATAGCCTAGATTTTTAAGTCAATTGGAATTCTAAATTGGTAATTAGGGATAAAAAACTACAGTTAATACTATGCATTGTTTTTATGTATTAACATGTAATCTGTGTTTATCTCTCAGCATTTATATATTTGTATGTATTTGCACACACTTTCTGTGGTCTGGCATTGATACTTTCAAGGTATCTTGAAACTAACTTTTCACATAAGTTGGTTTTTTCTAGCTTCAATATAAATAACATCAGATTACCTGTAAATTTCAAGAGCTTCTGGTTAAATAAATCTGACTGAAAGTAGAATTTGGAGGGTATTGTGTAATTGGTATTTTATGTGATTATCTAGAACTTCATCTCTTCCTCATCTTCCTACTCCAATCAAATGTTTATTAATTGATATGTTAAAAGTTTTTCTCTAGGATTTTATTTTCTGTTCATACTTTGGTTTCACAATAATATCTCATTTAAAAATACTTCATTTTGGGGGGAGCATATTTAGATTCGTAGCCAAATCAGGGGAAGGTACAGATATTTTACCTATATCTCCTGTCCCAAACATTTATATCCTCTTCATTATCAACATCCCTACCAGAGGGTATATTTGTTATAATTGATGAACCTAGAATGACATAATAATCACATAAAGTCTAGTTGGCTTTAGTGTTCACTCATGGTGGTGTACTTCTATGAGTTTGGACAAATGTCTAATGTGTCCATCATTTACAGTGTTATATAGAATAGTTGCACTGCCCTCAAAATCCTGTTTTCTTCATATTCATCTCTCCCTCTCTCCCTATCCTGGCAACCATTTGTCTTTTTACTGTCTTCATAGTTTTGCCTTTTCTAGAATGTTGAATAGTTGGACTTGTACAATATATAAGCTTTTCAGATTGACTTCTTTTACTTAGTAATATGCACTTAAATTTCCTCCATGTTTTTTCTTGGTTTGAATAGATCATTTCTTAGCACTGAAAGATACTGCATTGTCTAGAAATATCATAGTTTATCCATTCACCTGTTGAAGGGCATTTTCCTTGATTGTGAGGTTTGGTACTGAAGCTTCTAAAATAAATTTGTACAGTTTTTAAAAAAATGTTATTTTTTTATTGTGTGTGTGTGTGTGTGTGTGTTTGTAGACACAAGTTTTCACCTTCCTTGGATATACACCAAGGAAAGAGATTGCCAAATCTTGCCTTTAAGAGTATGTTAATTTATAAGTAACTATCCGATTGTCTTCCAAAGTGACTGTGCCATTTTATATTTCTGTCAGCAGTAAATGAGTGTTCTTGTTGCTCCTAATCCTACTTAGCAGTTGATACTATGAGTGTGCTTGATTTGTCCATCTGGTACATGTGTAGTGCTATTCCATTATTTTCATTTGCATTTCTCTGTTGATACATGGTGTATATCACCTTTTTATTTACTTAATTGTCATTCATATATCTCCTTTAATATTTATTTTTCAGTTGTAGGTTAACCCAGTATCTTTATTTCATTTTTATGTGGTGCTGAAGATTGAACCCCATGCCTCACGTGTGCTAGGCTAGCACTCTACCACTGAGCCACACCCCAGCCCCTGATATATCTTCTTGATGGGAGCTTTGATAAGATCTTTGGCCCTTTAAATAAAAAATCAAGTTGTTTGCTTTCTTGTTAATGAATTTTATGGAGTTTTTTGTATATCGTGGATAACAATCCTTCATCAGATACATCTTTTGCAAATATTTTCTCCCAGTTGCTTGCTTGTCTTCCCATTTCTGTGACATTAATGATGTCCAGCTTATCAATCATTTCTTTTATGAATCCTGTGTTTGGTGTATGTAAAAATTCATCACCATGCACAAGGTCTTCTGGATTTCTTCTTCTGTTATCTTCTTTTACGAATTTTATATTTTACATTTAGATCTGTCACACATTTTGAATCACATTTGTGAAGCATGTAAGGTTGTATCTAGATTCATTTTACTTGCGTGGAAAAGTTCAAGTATTCCTGTATCAATATGAAAAGAATGTATTTGCTCCACTGTATTTCTTTTTTTTTAACAAACAAAATATTATTATTTCATGTTCTACTTTTTCAAAAATATGTCCTTTTGAACTGTGAATTTTTGACAAGTGCATACTTTAAAAGATAGTGTATTCTTAATTCATTTTTGAGTTCTATGAATTAAGTCAGTTTTATTCACTTATGCAATTAGAAAGTTTTCCCTTTTTTTGGGATAACCAGATTTTTAATTTTTAATTTTTTTTATTGGTTGTTCAAAACATTACAAAGCTCATGACATATCATCTTCCATACATTTGATTCAAGTGGGTTATGAACTCCCATTTGCTCTTTTGCCACAGATCATTTGACTATGTTTATGTTAATCTATTTCTTGACTCTGTATTCTGTTCCATTGAATCTGTTCTTTTGCTAATACCATGCTTTCTTGATTGTTGTAACTATGGTAAATCTTGAGGTTGAAGGTTGGGTAGTGTTCCCCAATTTTGTTTTTTACCTTGAAAGTTATATTGGCTATTCTGGATCTTTTATCTCTCCAAATAAACTTTAGAATAAGTTTGTCCAGATCCATAAAATAATTTGCTGCGATTTGGTTTGATATTACATTGAATCAGTAGATCAAATTGTGAAGAACTGCCATCTTGACAGTGTTACATCTTACTATTCATGAATATGAAGTAACTCTCCCTTTATTTAGTTCCTTCTTTCATCAGAGTTTTATAGTTGGCTTCATACAAATTTTGTGAATATATTGTTAGATATTTTTCTAAATATCTCATTTTTTGATTTTGCTCATGTATGTATTGTGTTTTTAATTTCAAATTCCACTTGTTCATTGCTGATATTTGGGAAAACATTTGAGGTTTGTCCTTTATCCTGTGTCCCACCTTTTACTATTATGACTTATTAGTTTGAGCAGTTTTAATTGCTCTTATTGATTCATTTGGATTTTCTATATAAATGATCCATGTGATCTGAGAGCAAAGTCAGTTTTATTTACTTTTTCCAGCATACTTTTAATTTCTTTTTCTTATTGCATTAGCTTGGGCTTGAGAGTGAATGGTCAGAGGGGACATCTTTGCTTTTTATTTAGTGGGAAAGTATTTATTTTCTCATCATTAGATATGATGCTAGCTTTTGGTTTTGTTTGTTTTTTGATGTTCTTTATCAAAAGTTGTAAAAGGTCTCCTATTTTCCTGGTTTCCTGAGAGTTTTCTGTTTATCATAAATAGGTTTTGAATTTTGTCAAATGCATTTTTACTGCATCTATTGATATGATTATTTGCTTTTTAATCTGAGCCAGTTTTTATGATGGGTTACATTAATTACATTAATTGATTTTCAAATGTTGAATCAGGTTTGCATACCTGGAATAAATATCACTTGGTTGTGTTGTTTTATTCTTTTTTTACATTGTTGAGTTGGGTTTTCTAACATTTGTTGAGGATATTTGAATCAATGTTCATTAGAGATAATATAGTCTGTAGTGTTCTTGTAATGTGTGTTATGACTTGGATATGAGGTATCCCCCAAAAGTTCCTGTATTAATGTGGAAATGTTTGTAGGTGAAATAATGAGGTTATAAGAGCTGTACTAATTAGTCTATCCTAGTTTGAGTGAATTGAGTGTTAACTATGGGCAGGTGGGGCATGGCCGGAGGAGATGGTCACTGAGGCTATGTCCTAGAAGTATGCATCTGTCCTGCGGCCCCTTCCCCTGCTCTTTTTCTCCATATCACTCTTTCCTGTTTCTGCCATGAGCTGATAGATTTCCTCTGCTGGGTTCCTCTCTCAAGAAGTGCTGCTACCTGATGCCTTAGCCATCTATGGACTTAGACCTCTAAAACTGTGAGCTCCAAATAATTTTCCCTCCTCTATGTTGTTCTTATTAGGTATTTTGATCACAGCAATGCCAAAGCTGACTAAAACAATGTCTTCATCTGGTTTTGGTATTAGGGCAGTGTTGGTGGCATCAAATGAGTTATGAAGTGTTCCCTTTGTCTTTTGAAAGAAAATACAGAATTGGTATAATTCCTTCCATAAATATTAGTAGAATTCCTCTCTGAGCCTATTTGGGCCCAATGCTTTCTCTTTTGGAAGTCTATTAATTATCGATTTAATTTCTATCATCAATGTAGGCCTTTTTAGATTGAGGATATTTGCCTATCTGTTCATAAGAAATATTAGTCTGCAGTTTTCTTGTACTCTCTACTACGGTTTAGATATGAGGCGTCTCCCCAAATCTCTCTTTGGGTGTGTTTTTGCAGATTGTGTTTTCCAAGGGGTTGGTCCATTTTTATGTAGTTTATTAAATTTGCAACCATACAGTTATTTTTAGTACTACTTTTAATCCTTTTACTGTCCTTGGAATTTTTAGTGTTATCATCTTTTTTTTTTTAATTTCAGCTCCACTTTTTCCTTCTTTGATAATCTCCCTTTCTTTGTATAGAGTGAGTTTAGAACTTATATTACTTTCTTTCTCTCTAAAGAACTTCTTTTAGCATTTCTTGGAAGACAGATTTATTGGCAACAGATTTTCCTAACTTCTTTGGCAGGTAAAGTCTTTATTTCTCCTTCTCCTTTGAAGCATGTATTTTCGGGCATGCAATTCTGGAGGTTTTTTTCTTCTTTCAGCACTTTGTTTCACTCCCTTGCCATCTTTTTTTGTATGGTGAGAAATCAAATATAGTTCTATCATATCTTTGTTCCTCTAATAGGTAAATAGGAAGGAAGGCAGAAAGGTTGGCAGACAGGGGAGGGAGGAGAATGTGAGAGATAGTGAGGGCAGGTTGTTATTCAGTACTTTATCTTTGATTTTTCTATAGTTTGAAAATAATATTCCTGGTGATTTTTTTCTTGTTGTTTTTTAATGGCACTTATCCCTTGGTGTTTTTAGAGCTTTTAAGTGTATTGTTTTTTCTCTGACATTAATTTAGGGAAATTCTCAGTTATTCTTGTTTCAGAGATTTCTTCTACTTCCCCTCCTCTTAATCTTTGCCTTTTGGTTTTCTGATTAATATATGTTAATTTTTTGTAATTGTCGATAGTACTTGTATTTTCTGTTCTGTTTTTTAATTTATTTTAGTCTTTGTTCTCTTTGCCCTTCATGTTAGAGGTTTCTTTTGATAGCTCCACAGGTTAGAGATTTTTTTCCTCAGCTGTGCTCTCTCCATTGATAAACCCATCAAAAGCATTTTTCCTTTTTGTTACAGTGCTTTTGATCTCTATCATTTGGTTTTGTTTCTTAGGATTTCCATTTCTCTTTTTACATTGCATATCTGTTCTTGCATGCTGTCTACTTTATCCATTGGCACCCTTGGCATATTTATTGTAGTTGTTTTAAATGCCTAGTCTCAGTTCCAACATCCCCTGTTATGTGTTTCTTATGCTTGTTTTAGCTCCTTAAACTGTGTTTTTCTTCTTTTATTTATGTCTTTTAATTTTTTTCTTTTGAAATCCAGAAATCATGTACCATGTTAAAGGAACTTTAGTAAATAGGCTTTAAATAATGTGGTGGCAATGCATTCTGTCCTCCTTTAATTAGGTTTCAGTCTTTCAGTGAGCCTGTGTTCCTGGACTATGGACTGTGGAAGTAAGTGTTCTTCAGGCAGAATACGTAAAGTTGAGGTACAATTGGGAATTTTCTTTTTCTCCTGGATCAGTTAGCCTCTGATAAAACCCCTATATGTTAAACTCCGGATAACTAGTTTGTTCTGAGAGTAGGTCTTGTGTCAGAACATAGTGCTCTGACATATTTCAAAATGGCTCCTTTTCTTTTCCCTTGTTATTTGTGGTGAAAAACTGGTGAGTTCCTACAGACAGAACTCAAAAATGTGTGAGTCTTCCCCCATGACTGAGGCCTCATAAAGTTTTGAACTCTGGGTTGTGCAGTTTGGATCTCTAGCAGTTTGTTAATTATAGCTCAGGTTTTCCTGTCCCTGCAGTGGTTCCCACTGCAATTTCTACTGTTGAGACTGCACTAATGAGCTGACTCCCTTTGCTCACTTGTTGTTCCAGTCTTGAAGGCGGTGACTTTTTGTATGGATCCAAGAAGTGTTGATTTTTTAGTCGGTTCACTTATCTTTAGGATGTAATGGCTACTTAGAATTTTCTCATGTGTGGAACTGGAAACTAGAAATATGCTATGCCTTTTTATTGAAATTTTTCATTTGCTTAAGTGACCTTTTAAATTTGTTTCAATCGAGACATACAGTATTTTGTTACAAGATTTTCCTACTTTGGAATTAATCGAAACCAATATGTTATGTTTTGTTCCATTGCACATTGGACCATAAGAATGGATGTTAAAGTACATTTCATCAGGTTAAATTTCTATGCTTTAGATTGGTAGTGAGTTTTTCAAAGTCAGTTCATTTACAATAAGATGCCTTTTTTGACATTATATATATATATATATATATATATATATATATATATATATATATATATATATATATTTGAAAATTTTACTGTGGTTGTATGATTTAGAAAAACTTCTTGATGGGATAGTCTTTTACTTCTTAAATATTAATATCTTCTTAAAGATTTATAGTTTGGTATAGTAGAATAAAATTTATATAATTTATAAAATTTATATGATTTTATATAAATGTTACAGTGCTTTTGTTTTAAGATTATTTTGTCGCAGGGCTCCGGACGCGCCGGCGGCGGCCGACACTCTGGGCTGCGGCGCCGCCCGCCCGCCCCTGCGCAGAGTCCGACCTCAGCGCGTCGCCTGCACACAACCCCCGCCATGGGCCCCGGAGGCTAGCTGTCCCCATTCCCAGGGTTTCTCTTAGAGAGCCTCCTGCTGGTGGGCACCATGACAGTAAGGGGGGCTGCACTGGCCCCAGGTCCAGTGTTGCCTACAACTGCAGCAGCTTCACCCAGCGTCTCTGTGACCCCCGAGGGGAGCCCCACAGCCATGGAACAGCCTGTGTTCCTGATGACCACTGCTGCTCAGGCCATCTCTGGCTTCTTCGTTTGGACAGCCCTGCTCATCACCTGCCACCAGATCTACATGCACCTGCGCTGCTACAGCCGCCCCAACAAGCAGCGCTACATCTTGCGCATCCTCTTCATCGTCCCCATCTATGCCTTCGACTCCTGGCTCAGCCTCCTGTTCTTCACCAACGACCAGTACTATGTGTACTTCGGCACCATTCGTGACTGCTATGAGGCCTTGGTCATCTGTAACTTCCTGAGCCTGTGCTATGAATACCTCGGGGGAGAGAGCTCCATCATGGCGGAGATCCGAGGGAAGCCCATTGAGTCCAGCTGTATGTATGGCACTTGCTGCCTCTGGGGAAAGACCTACTCCATTGGATTCCTGCGGTTCTGTAAACAGGCCACGCTGCAGTTCTGCGTGGTGAAGCCGCTGATGGCCGTCAGCACCGTCATCCTCCAGGCCTTCGGCAAGTACCGGGACGGGGACTTCGACGTCACCAGCGGCTACCTTTATGTGACCATCATCTACAACATCTCGGTCAGCCTGGCCCTCTACGCCCTCTTCCTCTTCTACTTCGCCACCCGGGAGCTGCTCAGCCCCTACAGCCCTGTGCTCAAGTTCTTCATGGTCAAGTCCGTCATCTTCCTCTCCTTCTGGCAAGGCATGCTGCTGGCCATCCTGGAAAAGTGTGGTGCCATCCCCAAGATCCACTTGGCCCGCGTGTCGGTGGGCGAGGGCACCGTGGCCGCTGGCTACCAGGACTTCATCATCTGCGTGGAGATGTTCTTAGCGGCCCTGGTGTTGCGACACGCCTTCACCTACAAGGCCTATGCTGACAAGAAGCTGGATGCTCAAGTGCCAACATACGGCCCTTATGGCCGCTGTGCCCCCATGAAGAGCATCTCCAGCAGCCTCAAGGAGACCATGAACCCACACGACATCGTGCAGGACGCCATCCACAACTTCTCTCCCGCCTACCAGCAGTACACGCAGCAGTCCACTCTGGAGCCCGGGCCCACCTGGCGCAGCAGCGCCCACAGCCTCTCGCGCTCCCATAGCCTCAGTGGAGCCCGCGACAACGAGAAGACCCTCCTGCTCAGCTCTGACGACGAGTTCTAGGTGTGGCGCTGCGGGGAGGGACCCGCACCTGGCCAAGGGCGGGCCATGTCCTCCTCCAGCCTCACCACGGGGCCAGGTGGCCACACAGCTTCGGTGTTGCCCTTATTTATTGGACCAGAAACACATATCGCTTTCAGAGGAACAGCCAGACACCCTCTGTCTGGGGACATCCCAGGCTCTTCCGTGAGCCTTTAGGAATATTTATACATGGCTAATCTTGCCTGCCCTGGCCAGGGCAGAGGACACTGGGAGAGCTCCCATACCCCTGCTGCCCGTCCTGTGGCGGAGGCACCTCGGACCAGCCATGCCCAGGCCTAAGTGCTTGTGTGTGGGCCATGGCTGCAGCCTCCCAGGCCTTCCTGCAGGAGGAGCTCATGCTGAGGTTGTGCCCCCCGCCCCACGCCATGCTCTTCCCTGCCTGCCTGCTCCTCCCTGCCTAGGGAAGGCTCTTCCCAGGCTCCTCCCGCCTACTTCCCCCTGTGTCCACCCTGTCCAATGCTAGATTGCCTCAACCTGGGCAGGAGGAGGGAACGTGGACATTCTGTGGCTGTCCCTCCTGACCCAGGCCTGCCTGGCATGCTGCAAGGATCAGAGCCAGACACCAGGGGACCTCTAGGAAGGGTGCTCTGGTGCCTCGGAGCCCTTCTGGTGAAGCAGGGGGCCTCTGGGCCCCAGTGTCCTTGCCGAGGCCGCCTTCTGCCCACCTCCTCCTGGCCCTTTGAGGGCAGCCAGCAGCCTGCACTGCCCTCTCACTTGGTCCTTCTCTTGAAGGCGTTGGGGCAGAGCCAGCTGCCTGGCTGTTCACAAGTTGGGCTTCCAGTCCTCCCCCCATACGGAGCAGTCAGAGCCTTTGCTGAGCCTCTCCCCTGGGCTTCTCCCTCCCATTCAGGAGAAAGGTCTGTGTCCCCACATTTCGGACCAGCTCCTGGGGGAGGACAGTGGGGATGGCCGTGCAGCAGGGAGCCAGGAGGTGGAGGATGTCCCAGACTCCTCTCCAGGGCCCTCTGTCCACACAGGGCCTGGTGTTCTGCCTCATCTGGCCCCCAGCCCATCTCTTCTGTGCCTTAGTCACATATAAAAGCCCCCTCCTCAGCCTGCATCTGCCCCAGATACCCCCTGGGGACTCCTTACTAAGCTGCTGGCACTCAGGACCCTGCAGTGCTGGGCCATGTGCCCTTAACAGGCCTTAGGAGTGACTAGGGACCACCAGTTCCTGTCCTTGCCCTCCATACCTGTGTATCCAGGGCTGAAGTCCCCAGGCAGGCTGGGCTTTTGCCAGCCAGTCTTAGGGAGAGCCTCGTGGCGTAGTGCACGTTTGTGTAGCAGGGCGTTCTGTTGCTTGAAACCCAGGCAATACTTGGGTCTGGAGTGGAGTAGCCTAGATCCAGTGAGGGAGCAGGGTCCCCTGTCTGGTGGCACTTGCCAGAAGCTCTTTTGGTCACTCCTGGAATGAACAGGCTCCTGCCCCTGGATCTAGGGGAGGGTCCAGGTAGGATAGCTGATCCCAGCGACCTTCCTGACCTCCTTCCTTCCCGTGCGGCCCAGAGGCCTGCCCTGGGCTCCCATCTGGGTGGGCGGCAGCTGGCAGGCACAGGCTGTCCCAGGAGCGGCGCTGGCTCCCTCCCGTATCTGCCTCCACAAGTCTGCCTCCACCAGTCGAGTCTGCCTCCTTGACACATTGCCCCTCCTTCCAGGCCAAAGCGTGTTGCTGATTCCTGCCCCCTCTGTCCTCGGCTGCTCTGGCACGCTTGTCCTCTATCGTGGTGGGTAGAGCTGGGAGCCAGGTGACAGGAACTAGCAGTCCCTGGGGACACAGGGATGGGGAAAGTGTTCCCAACTGCTGCATCCCCTCCTCTTCCTAGGATGCATAACCTACCTTGTCTTTTTTTATTATTATTTTCCAGATAGAGTAGCCCTTTGTATATAAAAATACTTGAAAATTAATTGTATGATGTATGAGAAGACAGAGTCCCTAGTTTTGTATCGTTGTATGACTGCCATGAGTTCCACCGAAAGCCGCTCTATTTTGGTCTCTGTGACATTTTAAATGCGTGACAGAAGTGAGCAAATAAAGTGAGGAAGAAATATATATATATATAAAAAAGATTATTTTGTAAAGCATTTGTGTGACCTCACTTGTTGTCTTAATACATTTTTTTATTAAACTGTCATTAATTCATGAGAGACCATCAAATTGACAGTAGGGATAAAAATGATCTTTTTAATGAAAGCAAAAGTAAATATTATTGGTGGGAATAAGATTAATTAAGAAAGATGTTGATTCAGCAAATATCACCAAAGATATAGCCAGGAAGAGATTATGCATACTTTTGCAGTCACACTGAGTGCTTTGAATTGCTTGTGTGCTATTTTATTGTCATTTCACTTGTCAAACTTTGCAAAGAGAGAAATTAAATATTTGTTTCTTTCTCTTAAGTAAATTGTTTATATTAACTTTAAAGTACCTTCACATAATTGCTTTATTTTGATCTTTGATTCCAAATCCTCAGGCTTCATGTGCCTTATTTGCAAAATAATGATAATAATTGTGTTATTATTTTATAATAAAATATTATCATTGTTATAAAAAAGTAAGATGTTGAATTATTGAATTAGAATAAAATCAGAAATGCATTTATTGAAGGATATATGGGTTAGAATAGGATGTTGGTAGGCTTAGGAAATATGAAAAGAATGTTAATTCACTGGAAAGATGAAAGATGAGTAGTGATTCTTACAGTTTATTGTATAAATTTCTTTGGTAAAAGCTTAGCATTATTGTGACCAATAAATTTGTTAGGGATATAAAATGTTTTATTATTTTTTGTTTTTTCTTTATGGATTACAGATTAACATAAACTGGAAGAGAGATGGGGAGGTGGGATAAACATATATAATAAACATTGTAGGAGGTGATTCAGTATAGTGACTCTAAGGGTATGAGGTAAGACAAGATGTTATTTTGCCATGTAGTTCAGAACTGAACTGAAATCACTCTCTTTCTGTACCCTCTGAACAAATAGTTCAGTTCAGTTACCCACTATGAACTTTTTTGGTGTTAATATCACTATTGATCATGCTTATAAAGAAAATGATCATGGTAGATGGGTTTAATGGAATATTAGTGTCAATAGAAATAACTGTTCTGAATTACTTAATAATTATACATGTTGAAAGATAATGTATACATGTTGAGAGGTACTGTATTGAAATGCTTTTTGTTTAATAGTTTAATAGAAAGAATTCCCCCCCCCATGGACATTGAATTCAGGCTCACTGGATTTAAAAGAAGTAATTCAAAGTGCAAATCCATAACACTACAGAACTTTAAGCTATGAGTTTATTTTATAAAAAGTGGATTTATTCTCACAGTATCCATGGTTTTCAAGCCCAACTAGGTCTGTTAACTAAATGCTTCTTAAGAGATGAGATCTGAACTTCCAAAGGATGACCATTATTTTAATTAGCAGTGTTTATATTCATTTGTTATGAGGCTGTCTATATTTGTATTTGGCAGTATATAAAATTCATTCCTTGCTCCCCCTCAACAGAAATGTTTCCCCAAACTATTCTGTGACCAGTGCATTTGAGGAGGGATGAAAGGACTAAGGTTTATGGTTTGTGAGGATCTCAGGAGAGATCCTAGCCCAGTGAAAATGAGAGTAGTGTTGAAATTACCACCTAGAGTCAGATACTGGCAGCGGAAACATAGTAAGACTGAGGTCCCATTCTATGGAGAATTTTTTGTTTGTGTAAAAAAATAAGTTACAGGCCATACAACTGTTGAGGAGTAGGTCCTGGGTAATATCATAATTATTTAGATTTATAGTTGATATTTTAGATGATTATCCATTTATAAAAACTATGGTCTCTGGCAATAGAGGATTTTTTTAATATTAGATGCAAGCTAAATCTTAGGCTTATGAATAAAATAGAGAAATGTATAGTGGTATATTGAAGTGGTATAAATATGAATGCTGAATCTAAAAGAGAGACACAGAAAGAGTGAAAGCAAGCAATTGATTAATAAGAGATTTCCTGAGTTTCTAAGGAATGATGGGATTTCAGATCTTGAGAATGATGATTTTTCTAGCTTTGAAAATAAAAACATAGTATAATAAATGTTTTATATTTCTGCTATTTGTATAGTTATACCAGTCACTAAAATAGAATTTCTAATAGAATTACTTTATCTTTCCAAGTGTATCATATAGAAAGTGAAATAATTGCTTCTACTACATGTGTGTACATAATGCTGGAATACCTTTATTATATTGCTATATGCATGGAGCCATTTTTCCCTCTGAAATATTTGTTTTTTTCATGTGTGTGAATATTACTCAGATGTTATATATTAATTGCAACATATTTATTGCATTTTACAACTTGTTTTGTGCCAGTTCTTATGGATATATTTGCATTGTCTATACTGTATAAAAACTTATTCATGAAATTGATAGTTTTTTTTTAATATCATAGTTTTTCAGTTTCCACAATTAGCTACAATGGAGAACCAGCATTCACTTTTACATTACAATTTGTAAAGTATATAGGATTTCATTTACTAGTAAGTTTATTGTGTTTCATTTCCTGCTGTTCATTTGGAATTATTTATATTTGTGGCGTACACAATAAGTGATTATAATATGGTTTGTCTGGGTTATACCTACATTAAATGAGTTTTAATATACATGATGAAAAATATAGGTTTTATTTCCACATAATTTATCAAGTGGACTATAGTTTTTACATCTCACATTTTCCATATACTTATAAACAGTATTTTGAGCTTATTTACAGATGATTTCTCCTGGCGATAGAAAAAAGAAACTCAGTGGTTTGAGATACGTAGTATAGTGTTAGCAGTTGGACAGGTACAAGTAACTAACTTTGTGACCTTGTGCAAATAGCCTATTCTTTATAAAGGTGCTTGTGATAGTTGCTGTTTTACTGGATTATTGTGAAGATTAAGTTTTTTATATGTGAACATATATATATTATGTGTGTATCCTTATCATTTATTATTTACTATATTTGTTTTATTTGATTAAAAACAGGCACTAGAAATTGCCCATGGAAAAATAGGATTAGCATAAATTAAAAAGACAAAAATAAAAATAAGTGTAAATGAAACTTTAAAATTATTAGAGTGGGAGACTATCCTATGATGTCATGGTAGAGAAGTGCTTTTTTTAAAAAAATTATTAAGTACTGGGGATTACACGCAGGAGCACTCAACCATTGAGCGACATCCCCAGTCCTTTTTATATTTTATTTAGAGACAGGGTCTTGCTAGTTTCTGAGGCTAGCTTTGAACTTGCAACCCCCTTGCCTCAGCCTCCCCAGGCACTGGGATTAATGGCGTGCACCACCATGCCCAATAAGAAGGGCCTTTAAAATAAAACCCAAAGAGATTATGAATTGTAGAGGAACATATTTAACTTGACTGTATTAAATAACAAAATTTGTGGGATAGAGTATATCGTAAATGGATTTATATATCAAGTCATAGAAGATAGATGTCATACATGTAAATAATTAATATTATTAATACATTACTAATTTATTACCAAGATAGAACAATTACAAAAAAAGACAATCCCACTGAAAAATAAGTAGTCTGAAAAGGAAGTGTATAGTAGAAACCTGATTGGTTAGTAAGCATTAATATGTATAATATCATTGATCATCATGGATATGAAAATTACAAGGTTGAGATACCATTGTTACTTGTCTGTCTTGCAAAAAATTTAAAAATTATGAAAGTGCTAGAATTGATAACTGTGAGAAAATGGGGACATCTACATTGCTAGTAAGAGTATAAATTAGTATACAGTTGGCCCTCTGTTTTTTTAGGTTCCATGTCTTTAGATTCAACTAGTTGTACTAGCAAACAAGCAAAAAAATTGTTTAGGTACTGAGAATGCACAGACTCTTTTCTCCTGTTGTATTCCCTAAACATTACAGTATAATGGCTATTTATGTAGCATTTACATTGTATTAGGTATTATAAGTAATCAAAAGATGATTTATTAAAGTACATGGGGAAGTATACAGAAGTTATAAGCAAATATTATACCATTCTACATAAGGTTCATGTGAGCATTTATGGATTTAGTATTTATGGATCCTCTAAAATTACTAAGAGACCACAGTAATTAGTCTGGAAAAGCAGTTTGGCTAGATCTTATAATTGGTTATTACATTTTTATATGCCATAGGCATATGTCATAGTCTGGTAAATAAACCTCTGTGAACTTCTTTACAGAATAATTTTTAAATGCATAAGATAGAATATGTAGATAACCCTACTGAAATGTAGTTATCAAAATATAAAACAATATAGTAATTTTTATTAATTAGTAATACAAATCTAATAACTGAGCTATAAACATTGTGATTTCAAAAGAGTGATGAGAATAAACCATATTTTGAACCATCAGCAACAAATGGGATAGAGTAGGAAAATATCTATGATTTCTATTGGTTATGAAGTGGCAGGTACTGCTAATTCTCCTCTGTTTTTGTGCTTCTACTTAAGACTGAAATGCTAACTTTTAGTTAGAAATTTGTGAAAATGAAGCCTTTCTTATCCCTTCCATTGTTCATGAATTCCTAAATTATAATCATGGAAAATGTGGAGTCCCAGTTTAAGAACCTTGTAGAATGTCTCACTCATGAACAGTACCAATCGTTATAACTTTGTTTGTTTGTGTTTTTTTTTGAAATTATTCTTATAAACAAACAAAAACGGAAAAACCTGTGACCATTATTAAGAGAAATGAAAAGATTTAATGTGATATATAAATATGATGAAGTGCTCTACAGCACTGGGAATAACTGAATTATACTTATGTGTCAACATGCATAGGTTTCTTTTTTTTGGTACCGGGAATTGAACCTCAGGCACAACTACTGAGCCACATCCCTAGCCCTTTTATTTTATTTTATTTTATTTTATTTTGGAACAGAGTCTCACTGAGCTGCTTAGGGCCTCAATCAGTTGATAAAGACTGGCTTTGAACTCAAAATCCTCCTACCTCAGCTTCCCACGCTGTTAGGATTACAGTGTGCGCCACTGCGTCTGGCTTCAACATGCATAGGTTTCTGAAACAGAAATTTTAAATTAAAAGTTTCAGTATGATATTTTAGAAGCTTGTTATATAAATTAAAACGTCAAATTAAAAACAAATCTTATTTTGTTTTTATATATAAAGATAGATTTGAAAACAATAGTATTTGTTCCTGACTGGGAGATAGAAAAATAAGATGGGATAAAGAAGATCAAAGGTAATTGTACTATTTTAATTCTCCATGTTTAAACAAATCATAACAAAACAAAAAAAGCCAGGCATATCGCAAATAAAGAAACCTGAGTGGTGGATGCTTGGGGGTTTATTTTTATTTTTTTTTTGTATTTTTTAATTAAAACAGCTCAAAGTTTCTAAAATAATGATTATAATCTGAAAATTTTTATAGTAAGAAATAAATATTGCAGTCAAAAAGAAGTAGCATCAAGATATGTTAGAAATTACCAAGAAATTATAAAGATTTCTGTCACATTGCTTCATGTATGGGTTGCTCAAGTACATAATTACAGAATTGATATTTTTAAATTAATGTTAAGTTTTATTTGCTTTTTACCTTTTAAAATTTGGAATATAAAAGAAAGCCTTGAGTAGTCTTTGATTGTGGTAGCTGAATGTGGTTAGATACTCCCAACAACTTAATAGCTCTAAATATATTTATTTTTGGAATCCTTATCATCAAAAACAACAAACAAAAAAGCCAAAACAAAAACAACAAAAAACAAAGCTCAAAACTTTTATCTTACTACATGCAGGAAAACTGTTATATTTGTTGGACTTATATTGGTTTCTTGTATCTCTTCTTTCTAATGGTTCACTAAGTTAGATTTGAAATATCTGGAATTGCTTTCTTCAGTTTCTTAGCAAAGAGATACATGAAATTCTTGTTATTGAAGAACTTCTGATTTATACTCCAGGTCATTTTTTTTGAAATAAACTAAAATGTTAGTCAATAAATATGAATGTAGTAGTAACTGTGCAAGTTAGAATACAAAGAAACATACTCACTTTTTCAAATAGCATTCTGATCCCAGTAAGAATTAGATTGAACTGAAGTGAGCATAGCTTCCAAAACAGTGCAGTCAGTCAATATATTGGAAGATGAGTATAGGAGCAGCACAAAGACATATAGTTCCTGATGCCAATTCCTAGATGAATCAAAATTTCTTGACTTTTCACTACTATCTTTTGGATATTTCTTGCACTGTCCCTCTCTAATTGACAATTCTGCTGCTATATTGTTCATAGGTGATATAGGTAAAACTTTTTCAATAACATTGCCATTTATAAAGTAGAAATATACATAGCTCTATAATCTTCTATGGAAATAAACCATTATCAATTATCAATGTATCCTTTCAAATTGTAGCTTATATATAAAAATGTTAGTGAATAAGCACATATGTGTATTTTTAAAATACGAATTGGTATGTTAGTGTCCTTAAAAATAGTTTTTAGCTGAAAAATAACATTTATTGAATTACTTAAATTTTGGATACCCTGTTAAATAAGAGGTATTATTAAATAAATATATTAATATTTTATGTACTGTATTATGTTCTAACCAAACTCTTATTTTGTAGGCACAAATATTATTTCCTAATATTTGCAATTATAAACAGTGCTGCAGTGAATATCCTTTTATATAAACATTTGCATATTGCTCTATTTCTTTAGATTTCATAGATATAATACTAAAGGATGCACATCTTTAAATTTTATATGTCTTAATGGGCATTATTTTTATGTGTATTGATTTCATCAGTGTATGTACATATTGTGTCCCATGATATGTTTTTAAACATTTTCACTGGTATTTAGGATAGAGCATATTTATTTATTAAATAATGTACGATTTTATAATATTTTACCTACTGAATATTACCACTAAATACTGTATTGTATGTAAAGACTACTTCCAAGTTTTAATGATCTGCTTTTATCCTGGCTCCTGTCTCTGATCACAATACCAAGTGTTTTGCCACAAGGGATTAGGGGAGGTTGTCCGATCCAAAGAAATATGCATTGTTAGTAAATTGTTGAATTACTTAGTTAGTTCAGGAACTATCTGGTCATTAGAGATTCAGTGAAGAACAAAGTCATAGTTTTGAGCTTTCAGGAATTTATAATTTAGTGATAGAAACTACTAAATATCTTAAAATAGTCAACTTTAAAAAAAAAAACTACTGTTATAGAATAACTATTAATGCCCTAGTTTCCATCTCCACCTCTAAATATTTTATAAATTGCTATAAATTTGGAAACTAATGTATCATATCCAAAGTGACCATATAACTTACTCAAACTGGAATATTTTTGAGAGAGTAAGAGGAGGTGCTATTATTAATAGCTAGGTAGGGATTCCAAGTGCAGTTTGTAGTTTGGGGCTTCCAAGACAAACCAAGATTGTCTATAATATTAATTACTAGAGTTGGTGGTTTTATATTTTAATGTATTTGTATTCAAGAAGCATTATACTTACTTAACATTTAGTATTCTACTCCAGAGCTTATTTTGTGAGTTCTTTATTTTGATTCACCTCTTCATGGAATTCCATCCATAGTTTTTCCTTTCCTGAATACATTTATTTCTTGGTTAGATTTTAACCTCAAGTAGTTTTTCTCTCCATAATGGTCCAATGTGTACAGAATTTATTAACTTTTGCCTTACATTAGTTTTGTACTTGTTATAAATAATACATTTCAAGATGAAATGGTTATTTATGCTGAAGTGATATATGGAATGGTAGTCAGGTATTTGAATCTGTCCTGGGCCATGTGATTAGAGTATTGTCTCTAATATGATATATTCCACACTAAGTACCATATAAGATATTCCTTTGGACATTTTATTGCTTTTGGGAGCAGTACAGATGGCAATTAGTAGGTAATTTGATACTTTTTGGTTGTATATCTTTTGTACAAAATATCCAAAGCAAATCTTTTGACCTACTGTAAAAACTAGACTTGCTCCCTTGCCATTTTGAAATTATTTTGGTAGATAAAAGTCTATTCAAGTTGATGAAAAAAGCATTGGGAAACTTTTTAAGTATGTTTAAAGCTTTGCTTTTGCCTTGTTTCGTGTTGGATTCTATTTACTTTTCTTGCTCTTAATAACTTAACCATTATAGACTTTATAGACTATGTGACAAGAATAAGCTCACTGAAAAAGTATCTGTCAGGTTCTGAATTTATGAATCATTATTATTTTTGTTTTTCCATATACTTGTAGTAAAGCTTTTTTTAGCTGTAGCATGTATGTTGCCATTTACAATGCAGAGTTGCATACTTTGACTTTTGGAGCAGCACAGATCATTTTATGATACAATATATTATTATAATATGTTACATGCTGTACTCATTTACACTAGTGATGGTCATCATGTCTGGATCCGGCTTCCCAAGAGAGTAAGACCAGATGACTGTATACAGCTGCAAGTAAAATTTCTTCATTGCTCTTAACAGCTGCTGTGGTTTTTTGTATTTGGTACCTGCTTTTTAAATGGGATATTTATTTATACAATGATGACTGTTCAACAGAAGGGTTAAGAAAAAAAAAGTGACAGAAGCTAAAGCTGTAGTAGAATAAAAATAAGCTTCTCATTTATCCCATTTTATGACTATCCCTAATAGAAATGACTTCATATTTTGAACCTTCAGAGAAAATATGGTCTTCAACAATGATGCTGTCTTTTTACAGGAGGGTATTGTACTTCAGCATTTTGAGAGAGAAGAATAGTCACAGGACAACCCACACATTTTTTAAAGACCTTTTTACTTTGTAGTAAAAATAAAATAGAATAGCTCCCAATACTTAGGAGCCTATTTCAACTATGACTTTATGAGCTATCTTTACTATGTGTATATGTATGTATATATATATATATATATATATATATATATATATAGTAGTTGTAATTAGTATAAACATATTACCTTCTGTATTTCCACTTCCTGATAGAATTTTTACTAGCCACAGACCACATGTGTCATCATAGTCTGTAATATTTCACTGTACTAATATAATATCTTCACTATTAATATATATATATATTTTTTTGGGGGGGGTACCAGGGATTGAACCCCTGGGTGGTTAACCACTGAGCCACATCCCACCCTTTTTAGAGATAGGGTTTCATTAAGTTGCTTAGAGCCTCACTAAATTGCTGAGGCTGGCCTTGAACTTGTGATTCTCCTGCCTCAGCCTCTTGAGATAATGGGATTATAGGTATGGTTCACTGTGCCTGGCCTAATGTAGCCTTTATTTCCTATTATTTGTATTTTTTGACATTTCTCTCTTAACTATATTTAGATTTTTTTCTCTTGAATTATATTATTTGGGTATGTTAAGAAAGGTATGTTTAGTAAATCAACAATTATCAATTTAATGTATTTGTATCATTTTTGTGGGGGGACTTGCATTTTGGGTATGAAAGGTATACTTAAATTCATGTAATTCTGTATATTCATTAGTCTAATCTTGTTATTACCACTAGTGTAAAATACAAAACATTAATGAAATTCATTTGGAAAAATAAGAGGCCCAGAATAGCCAAAGTAAATCCTAATGAGAGAAGTGGAGGAGGGGGCATCATAATCTCAGACCTTAAGTTATCCTACAGAGCTTCAGTAACAAAAACAGCAAGGCCTTGGCTCAAAAAAAAAAAAAAAAAAAAAAAGACATGAAGACCAATGACTAGAATAGAAAACAGAGACAAACCCACATAAATTCATATGTGTCATACTAGTGAAAGGTGCCATACATTGGAGAAAAGATAACCTTTTTTAACAAATGGTGTTGGGAAACTGGAAGCCATATGTAGAAGAATGAAATTTTATCTCTGTTGCTCACCCTGAATAAAACTCTACTGTCATGTATGACTAAAAAGAGAAAATTAAAAAAAATTAAAAACAGTCAATTCAAAGTGGATCAAAGACCACTTAATTAGGCCAGAAACCCTGCAGTTACTATAAGAAATGTAGAGCCAACATTCCAACATGTCAGCACAGGAACCACTTCTTTAATAACACTCCTAAAGTACAATAAAAAAAAATCAAGACTCAATAAATGGGATGGCATCAAATTAAAAACCTTCTTCATAGCAGAAGAAACAATTGAACTTGAAGAGAGAGTTTACAGAATGGAAGAAAATCTTTGCCACCTGCACCTTCGGCTTTCATATTCAGGTTATACAAAGAACTCAGAAAACACTAAAAAAAACAAATAGCCCAGTCAATAAATGGGCAATGGAACTAAACAGACACTTCTCAAAAAAAAAGAAATAGTCAATGGATACTAGCAATTAGAGGAATGGAAATGAAGACTACAGTGAGATTTCATCTCATCCCAGTCTGAAAATTATCAGGAATATAAGTAATTATAAATGTTGGCAAGGATGTTGGGATAAAGGGTAACTCATACACTGTTGGTGGGACTTCAAACTTGTGCAACCTCTCTGGAAAGCAGTATGGAGATTCCTCAGAAAACTTGCAATGGAACCACCATTTGACCCAGTAATCCCACTCCTCAGTGTATATCTACAGAATTTAAAATCAGCATACTACAGTGATGCAGCCATATCATGGTTTATAGCAGTTCAATTCACAATAGACAAGCTTTGGAGCCAGCCTAGCTGCCCTTCAAAGATGAATGGATAAAGAAAATGTGGTTTATTTACACAGTGGATTATTATTCAGCCATAAAGAAGAATGACCTTATGACATTTCCCAGTAAATGTATGGATCTGGAGACTATCATGCTAAATGAAATAAGCCAATCCAAAAAAGACAAAGGTTGAATATTTTCTCTGATATGTAGAAGATAACCCACAATGGGGATGGGGGGAAGAATAAAAGTTTAGTAGGAAGGGATAAAGGGTAATGAAGGAAAGGGAGGAAGGATAGAAAAAGAAAAGACAGTTGAATGAATCTGACATAACTTTCCTAAATACATATATTAGTATACCAGAGTGAATCTTATCATTGTGTCTATCCAAAAGAAATCAATTTTAAAAACTATAGGTAAATGGCAGAAGGATTATTACAGGAAAGGGAGCAGGATACAGGGAGAGGGAAGGGGAAGGGGAGGAAAGGTATTGGGTTTGAATTAGAACAAGGTATATTCCATGTTTGTACAATTATGTCAAAATGAATTCTGTCATGTGTAACTTAAAAGAACCAATAAAAATTTGGTCAGTTATATTGATAAATGCAATATGTATGCAAATTTAGAAACAAGTTTTTTTAAAGACAGAGACCATGACAAATTGAAGTACAAATCCATTTAAAAATTATATTTGATTAGAATATTAAGTTCCTTTTTTCTAGATTATAGCTTAAAACTTTTAGAAGTTACCTATTTTTTGGCATATATATATAGAAAAGTTTGAGGGCTTGTTAGGAGCTACCTATGTTCAGGATTCTTTGAAGTTTACAATGATAGCCAACATGTGGATCTTCCCCAAGGGAAGATTTCTGAAGGGAGTTCAGGTTGATAAAGCTACAATTGAGCATATTACTAGAAATATCCTTACTGGGTATCTAGAAAAATTTTGTTCAATTGAATATTATCAATTATCAATTGAAAGTTTTTCTAAAAAGAAAATAAAATCACTGTCTAAATACATATTTTTTCAAATAATTTTTTCTTTTCTCATTTAGATCCCAATTTAGTTATCGTCTTTGTTATGTTTGACTTGAAAACTTATATAAAAGACTGTGCTGTCATATAAACTTGTGGATACTACTGTGCCCTAGCCAAACTCCTTTTTTACCTATTTAGACAGACAGAAGATCTTTAGGATTTTTAGAATAATCTGTGAGGTGGAATTGGTCTGGCATTTTCCAGGATTTTTTAAAATTTTGAAATATTACCCTCTTTTAGATATTACATTCATTAAAGAACTTCCCATATGATTTATTTAATGTATTTTGAATTCCTTTTTACTTTTGAATGTATTGATGGTTGTGATTTTTAAGCAATTTTTTTTGTATTTGTGGATGGGCAGAATGCCTTTATTTTATTTATTATGTGGTGCTAAGGATCAAACTCAGTGCTTGTGAACATGGTAAGCAAGAGTTCTGCCTCTGAGCCACGCCCCAGCCACCATAGTTGTGATTTTGATGGAGTGTAGATTGCATTTCCTATAGGGATACCATGGTTTGCTCTTTGCAACTTTGGTGTGTCTTATTATTAAATAAGGGTCTATTTTTATTTAAAGTTTTAAGAAAAAATATAAGAGATTCGAAAGGGGAGTGGGCATCTGGTATGGCTTAAATATTAGGTGTACTCCAAAAGGTCATGTGTGAGACAATGCAAGAAGGTTTAGAGTTGGAATGATTGGGTTATGACAGGCTTAACCTAATCAGTCCATTAATCCTGGATAGAGATTTAAATGGATGCTAACTGTAGGCAGCTGTGGGGTCTGGCTGTAGGAGGTGGGTCATTGAAATTGTGCCTTTGGGGGTATATATTTTGCCCTTGGTGAGTAGAGTCTCTCTGCTTTTTGGTGCTGTGTTCCCTTTTGCTTTCCTCTGCCACACACTTCTGCCATGTTGTCCTGCCTCATATCAGACCTTGTTTATGGACTGAGACCACTGAAACCATGAGCTACCAAATGAACTTTTCCTTCTCTAATTGTTCTTTTCAGGTATTTTTGGTCATAGACATGAAAAAGATGACTAAAATAGCATCTGTAGTTAATATGACTGATTCTATTAACTTTGCTTGTATATGGGACCTGCTAGTTTTTCCTCCTTATGAGGTAACAAGCATGGGGTTTCTTCTTCCTTGAAGATTCTAAGTTACATACTTCTTTATTCATTTCTGATATGATAGCTTAATATTACTTGTTTGCCTGTTTTTCCTCCTGTGCCAGTAGTGGACAAAGCCAATTTTTTACACACTCTTCACTGACAGATCAGAGTGGATTTCAAAATTTTACTTTGAATTAAAAGTGGCTATTATCAATCAATTATCATTCACAGAAATAACATCTTTACCATCCTTTCCTGAGTTAGTGCTAATCCATTTACTTAAGAGCAAGGCTATAGCTATCACCCAGTTAATATAAGCAGTATATCTTCTTTTAGTGCTAGAACTTATTTGCAGTAATACTTTGAGAGTAGCAACTATCTTACGATCACTCATTTTCCAAAAATTTAGCACAGTGCTTCTTGTTACATAACAGGTATTTCACAATTTTGTTAATAAATTCAGTACAATGTTTGAATTGTGGTTAGTAGCTAGATAATATTTGGTAATTCTGAGACTGAAGTATTAGTACGATATTTAAAAAAAAAAAAAAAAACTTCCCACTGTAAATGTTCCCTTAACACTTTCCTTATTAAGTGTTGCTAACAAAGTTTGATCTGAAGAGAAAGGTACGGAAAAATTTGGTTGTTTTATCATTTCTAAGATGCTATGTTAAGAGTTCTCCATATATTAACTCATTAGTACTAACCAGTATCTTTGTGAGAAATTATTTGGATTTTAAATAGTTGAGAAAAACATTCAGAAAGATAATTTGGTTAAGTCACATTGTATATAAATGTAATCATTATTTTGGACTTGCCATCAAATCTTTTGTCCTTTTTTTTTTTTTTTCAATTAGTGCATGTGACATTTACACTGTTTTTTAACATCCATCTCATGGATGATTCTATGTTCCCTTAACTACACAAGCTTTCCTTCAGCATGATTTTTTCTTCACTTGTTTCATTCTTCACTTGGAATAGGGGGGTGAAATTCATCATTATTCTCTCCAGTATGCCACAAGGGACACCCCAAAGAGAATTTTATATTACACCTTTAGGACCTACTGTAAAGATAAACTCATTCCTCTGAGTTGTTTTGCTCTAATGTATACATGTTTTTAAATTTGTTTGTTTTTCTGCTATTATTTTGTTACATGGAGTCCCAGATAAGAATTGTGAAGGGTATGAGAAGATTATTTTTCCACCCCATAAGACTTTGAAAATCCTCAGATTACATAGTAAGAAAATTATGTTTTCTGGGGGAACTAATCATTTACTGTTTATTCTCTCACAACACATTTTCATTAAGATTTGTATGTTTTTATCACTTCATGGAAACACTCTGTGAGGACAAGCATAGAACAACTAATCTAGATTGAGATATGGATGCTTAGCATTGGATTGGGCTCACTTATGCCCCCTAGCCTCTCTGCTCTCTGACATTTCAATATTTTTTTTTTTTAAAGAGAGAGTGAGAGAGGAGAGAGAGAGAGAGAGAGAGAGAGAGAGAGAGAGAGAGAGAGAGAGAATTTTTTTTTAATATTTATTTTTTAGCTCTCGGCGGACACAACATCTTTGTTGGTATGTGGTGCTAAGGATCGAACCCGGGCCGCACGCATGCCAGGCGAGTGCGCTACCGCTTGAGCCACATCCCCAGCCCACATTTCAATATTTTTAAAACAACTTTTTTTGTTGTTTTTACTTTACATATAATCATTTTAATACAATGGGTACTCAATACATATTGGTGGAATGAACACTTTTTTAAAAATCTTATTTTATTTATTTATTTTTGCATTACAATTCTTAATACACCTTTTAAAGCTGTATTTTTTATAAAATAAAACTCACCCATTTAAGTGTACAAAACTCAGTGATTTTTTCAGTAACAGTGAGTGGTGCAACAATAATCAGAAAATAACTTTGTAACATTTTATAGCTTTAAGAAGATATTCATACCCATTTACAGTTAATCCCTATCCCTCATTTCTCCAGGCCCAACCAATAACTTTATTTTTTGTCTATAAATTTGCCTTTCTAGAGAATTCCTATGAATGGAATTATAAAGTCTGTGGTCTCTTGTATCTGGCTTCTTTCAGTGAGCATAATTTGTTTAAAGTTTATCCATGTTGCATAGAATTTATCTGAATTTTGTGTTTGTTTTTTAAATTCCCAACAGTCTTTCATTGTGTGGTATACAATATTTTGTCTACCCACTCAACAGATGTTTAGGTTTTTATCAGATTTTGTTAAAATCATGCTTTTACAAATTTGTAAATTGCTTGGGTCATGGGAAAATAATTTGTGAATTAATATGTGGTATGTAACAGTTTATACACGAAACAAGTTCCTTGGATTAGAATTGCCACTTTCAGGTTGGTCCTCATGTGCATTGAAAATATAGAATTGTCATTGTCTATCAATAACAATATGTTGACATTAGTGAAGTAGTAAGGGAAAAATTTTAATTTGACTTAGGTAGGTTTTATTTGTCCCTTTGTTTAAAAAGGACATTTATGTAGTTAACATAGTTGTACTCCTACTATTTCATTGTATATTTTTAGTATGAACCATTTGAGACAATTCAAAAGTGTTTAGTCAAAGATACATCAGACTAATGGACTGCAGCTTTAAAACAGGGAAAAGATCTTGAGGTAAGATGTATAGAAACTGATTATTATTCTCTTTCTGGGTAGAAAGTGAAATAAAAATAGATAATCTATAGTATAGGAATAAATGAATACTCCAAAAAAGTACAGGTCTTATTCTTTTTCAGTTTTTTACTAGTGACTAATTTATATTTCAGAAGTTTATAAATAGTGATATATTTTTATATAGTATTTACTCCTAGAAATTTTCATATTATATATATTTAGAATATCAATTTTACTTAATAAATAAAAAAAAATCTCGTGTCTTAAAACTGCCAACCTCAATTAAAGAAATGTTTTACCCTCCTCTATGTTTACATTGTTGTTGTAGGTAGGATTTAGAAATACTCCTGGAACTTGTACTTCTAAGATTTCATTCTTTCTCTTTCTTTTGCTGGTTGTGCTGGGAATCAAACCCAGGACCTTGCTGCATGCTAAGCACACACTCTATTACTGAGCTATATTCCCAGTCCCTAGTTTCTAAGAAAATTTAAGGAGAGTGGAACTCCTAAATTAGTCACACACTACTTTGATATCCATTATGTCCTATGGACTTAAAAAAAATCTAGAACTACAAAGAAGACAAAAGGTGACTCTTGCAGCCATACAGTTAAATTATGACACAGTGTGGTAGGTGGCCCAATGGAGATTTCTGTAGAGAAGGGAATGACAGCCTGTCTGTAAGGCATTTTATGAAAGGATCTTTGAATGTATGGTATTTCAGTTTGAGTCATTTGGGCCAACAATAAATTTACATTGGGAATAGTATTAGTAGAGAAGTGAGGTGGACATTTTCTTTCTGTAGGTAGTACTAAGCTCGGTCAGTAAAAATAATGCCATTTTTTTTTTTTGAGATTCATTAAAGCTATAGCTTCTCAACTCTAACTTTATGATAGTTATTCAAGGGACTGATTAAGAAAAATTCTGATTTCAACTCCCAATCCATTACACACTACGAGAAGTGGTATAGGTGGAGGATGAGGGAACAGAGGTTAGGACCAGCTGGTGATCTTGATTTTTATATGTCAGGTAGCTTTTATTGTATCAGCTTGCAGCTACTAAAAGTTTTCAAACAAGGCAGGCTCTAATTGTTCTCTTGGTCTTCAGGCTGTCTGGTATCTTTTTTTTTTTTCGTTTTTGTGTTCTGTTTCCTCAACCTTTTATACCTTTTAGGGAAGTTGGGGCTTTAAAATCAGTGTACCTTCTAAAGAGGTGTATCTCTTAAAATTTGAGAACTTAATCACTATCAAATTTTGAGAAATATAAAATCATTGTGGGTAGGGACTAAGCCATATTTACTCTTGGACTTAGGTTCTCATTCTATGACTGGTACGCAGTAATTATTATTTTTTTAAGTTAGGTAATGCTGATTACTTCTCATGTAAATACACACTCTTGGAATTGTGCTTCCATTATTTCAGAGCATGCATTATGAATCATTCTGATGATTTCCCAAAAAGTCTATCAAGATCTGTTGAAGTAAGAATTTTTCCTGATGGATTTATTTTTTTCTAATCTTCATACTATTTGGGAAACTTTAAAGTAATTCTATAGTTTTAAAATTTTCTATTTTAAAGCAACACTAAACTATAATACTTAATCTGAATTTGTAGCACAGAAGTTTTCATCCCAACACAGAAAAACCAGTAGTCAAGTTTTTGCATATTAAAATGTTTATGCAAATAATGTGGTTTTATATTGCATGCCTTCCTTTTACATTATGAAACAATTTTAGACTCAGAAAAGTGTTACAGAGCACCTAGCTGCCTTTTATTGAACTTTTCCCAAGCTTAACAATATGCATAGTAGTTAAAAATAAGTATTGTGTATATGTACTAATATGTAACAGTAAATCTCACCATTTTATAAAATATAATGCATCAATAAAATTTTTGGAGAAAATGAAGTAAAAAAATAATAATAATCAACATTAGATAATTATTAACTAACATTTAGTCCACATTTCAGTTTTACTAGTTTTCCACTAATATAATTCTCCTGTTCAAGGACCCAAGCAAGGGTACCACATTGCAATAGTTGCCATGTAATCTTAGTCTTCTCTAATCTATGACAGTTCCTCAGTGTTTACTTTCTCCTTTTCCAGGAATTTGGCTCCTTCAAAGAAGATTCATCAGTTATTTTATATAATGTCACTGCATTTGGGTTTCTTTAATATTTTCTTGTGATTAGATTGAAGTTATACATTTTGGGAAATAACTCTACCTAGGTAATCTGTTCTTACTAGTAGATCATGTGGAGAGTGCATGAGGTTGATAGGTCTTACTACTGGTATTGTTAAGACTGATTATTTGGATAAGGTAGTGTTTACTGGGTTTCTCCACCATTGCAGTACTACTTAAAACTTCATTATTAATGAACGTCTTGGGGAAAATAGTTGGGAACTATGTAAGTATTCATTTTCTCCTCAAAATTTTACCTAAACTTAAAATCTTTTGGTAGGTATTATTGTAGAGTTATGATGATATTCTGCTTTCTTTGTTGCTTCTACATTGACTGTTTGTAATTCTTCTGTAAGAGTTATCCCTTATTCCCAGTTTTGTACTCATGTAGTTATTTATCAATGTAGGTTAGACTTGTGGATACTTATTTTATTCTATGGTTTAGAATTTAATGCTTTTTGTCATTTCTCTTGTTCTCAAAATTTTCCTGCTTTAGTTATTGGGATTTTTCCCCCTGTCTGAGGACTTTCTTTCTTTTAATTTATTTGTTTGTTTGTTTATTTATTTCTTACATACATGACCATAGTGGAATGCATTACAATCATAATTATTCATTCACAACACCATTTTTTCGTAACTCTGTATGTAAAGTATGTTCACTCCAAATTATGCCATTATACATGAGTTCTATTATTATTATTATTAATATTGCATTATAATTCTTAATACACCTTATTCCTCTTCTTGGACTATACCCAAGGACCTAAAAACAGCATACTATAGGGACACAGCCACATTAATGTTTATAGCAGCACAATTCACAATAGCTAAACTCTGGAGCTAACCTAGATGTCCTTCAGTGGATGAATGGATAAAAAAATATGTCATTTATACACAATGGAATATTACTCAGCAATAAAAAAGAATAAGATCATGGCATTTTCAAGGAAATGGATTGCTTTAAAGAAGATTATGCTAAGTGAAGTTAGCCAGTCCCCAAAAAAACAAATGCCGAATGTCTTCTCTGATATAAATGGGGTGACTCAAAATGGGGTTGGGAGGGAGACCAAGGGAGGAAAATTACCTTAATGGGATTTTTTAATACTGGTTTTTAGGCCCTTTGACTTGCCTTTTTTGAACACTTATTTAGTTTCTGTTACCATAAGAAACTATCATAAATTCTAATCTTCTGTCAGTTTTCTCTGCTTCAGCCTTTTAATCAACCATGTCTTCAGAGAAAACCCAAGTTCCTTTTTAAAAATTTGCTCTTTTTAGTTATATATGACAGTATTTATACAAATATGGAGTACATCTTTCATTCTAATTAGGATCCCAGTCTTGTGGTTGTACATGATGTGGAGATTTACTGTGGTGCACTCATATATATATGAAACTTATGTCAGATTCATTCCACTGGCTTTCATATTCCTTTCCCCCTCCATTCCCTTTATTCCATTTTGTCTAATCCTCTTGGTTCCTTTTAATGAAGAATGGTGTTTAGAAACCAAGGTCTTAATGTTAGGTGTGCTGTCCGTGTGCCAGTGTTCCTCAGCTCTGTCAGCAAAATGAGCTAGGAAATAGATGTATACAAATTTGTTTACCCATGCAAGTTGATACTTATTTCTGTATTTGTTTGTAAAATATAGATATTCATATTTCTATTTTAGAAGCCACAATTGATATAGATTCTTCCAACACCTATCCAAAATGCAGGATTTATCTTCACCTTCTTTATTTGTAAATTCTTTTTAATACTGATAAATCTGGCACTCCTTATCTGGCATTTACTTATTGTTCAACTCTGTACTCATGGAATGATAGATATGTAAATCCATACCCCTGCAAGGAACAAAATAGCTTTAAGTATTTTTTTGTGTACAGTTCTTTTAATTAATTATTTTTTTTAGTTGTGGATGAACACAATACCTTTATTTTATTTATTTTTTAAGTTGTGCTGAGGATAGGCAAGCGCTCTGCTACTGAGCTACAATACCAGCCTCTGTACAATACAGTCAGAATCATTTGTGAAGGCTTATATTTCATCTTGGTAAACCCCACTCCAGTTCTGGTTAATCTTTTTTTTTAAAAAAAAAAAGATCCTATGTACAATAAAATTTATTTTCGTCTTGTATATTTCTGAGTTTGAACAATTGCATAGTCATGGTTATACCTCCAAGTTCATGAGACAGAATACTTCATTTCCTGAGATGCTATGTTTTGGAAGATACTTAAAATTCACAGGAAATTTTTGTGTGAATTTCTGTGATATTCTCATCTGGTGTATATATAGTGAGATTAAGAGAAAAACTTGTTTGAATAGGCAACGAGAATAATAAGAGAGATTTGGAATGAGATTTTACTTCCTAATGTACAATTATTTGATATTCATTGTGGTGCTAGAACATAGATTTTTTTTTATGTTTTAAAGAACTGAAATTTTTCTTTTTAAACAGAAATAATTCAAAACATATAATTATATGTATTTTAAATCTATTTATTTATTTTGACTATTTTTCCTGGCTATTCTAATAGGTATATATTGATATCTAATTGTAGTTATAATTTGCCATATATATTTTTATATTTATAAATATTGCTTATATGTATAAACATTATACACACACACACACACACACACAAAGTTTTCTCATGTATTTTACTCTGTGTTTTTCCTTGTTTCACCTATAAGCAAAAAGAAGAAGATTTAGAAGAGAAAAAAATTTATCCTGTTATTGTTTTCTTTCTGGTTAATCTGGAAAGGTTTTCATGTATTTTTATCATTTCTCTTGAACAAGTTGATTTTAATTATATTTGTAAGTAATTAATGATAGAAGACATGGGATAATTGAGACTACATGAAGAAATTTGGAAAATGTTCAGTTTTGCCAGAAAATACTGCTAATTAAAACATTGAGATACCATTTTCACTTATTAAGATTGAGGTGTATACATGCATGTACACAAGAAAGAAAAAAATGGGAATGAATAAGGGGCATTGTAATATATTAATACATTACACATAGCATTGGAATCTCACACTAATAATGTTTTTTGGCAGCACTGAGTATTCAAAAATGTTAATATTGGATCTGTTGGACAGTGCATGATGATGGACCTTTTTTTTCAGAGAGAGAATTTTTTTAATATTTATTTTTCAGTTTTCGGTGGACACAACATGTTTATTTTGATGTGGTGCTGAGAATCGAACCCAGTGCCCTGCGAATGCCAGGAGAGAACTTTACCGCTTGAGCCACATCCCCAGCCAAGATGGACATTTAAAAAAAAAAAAATATATATATATATATATATATATATATATATATATATATATATATTTTCTAGATTATCTGTAATAGGAAAACAATATAATTGGACTTCTTTTCAAGACATAATTCTTTTCAAGCATTCTTTTATTTTCAAGACATAATTGTGTAAAAGTTACATTTTACACAGATTTTTGATATTAAACATGATTAAGTACCCTAAAGTTAGAGCACAGTGCTTGCAATCTTTTCTTAAACAAATACAGTGTTGTCTTAGAAGCCAATTATGAAAGTCAAAATTATTTGCTTACCTCTACCACTCAAGGTTAGTTGTTTTTGAAAAATTTTGTGTAATTTCCATATTATTATTAAGCATACATAGCAGAACAACCTATACTTAGTGTTTGACTTAGTTTTTTTTAAGGTTATGTTTTCAAATTATGTGTTCTAAAGAAATCCTCTTCAATACTGTTGGGAGACAATTCTCCATGGATCTCTCCTGTTTCTGCAGATTCTCTTGAGTACAAGCATTTACATGTTTTTTGTTGGACTATTGTTTTGCAAACCCTTGATAGATGGAGATAATGCCTTTCTTAGCTAGAGGGTGGATTTGCTTCCTGCCCAGGAAAATGGAGATAATTTTTTCCTTCAAGATGGTCTGGCATGTTTACTAGCAGTCCTTTTAAAAGATTTGGGTTTCCTAATTATTAAGTTCTTCCGCTAGGATGTAAAATCATTACTGTTGCATCTTTCACCCAGGCTGCTCCACACCATCCCTTGGAATGTAATTGACAACATGAAGCTCATGTTGACTATTGTGCCATGAGAGATAGCTCTAATTCAGGATATTGTTTCTTCTAGCCCCCATGAAATTATGGTTGGCTTCTTTGATAACTTGTGAGTAAAATCTTTGAGCCAGTATAGTTATTTTATGTTTTGATAGACACATATTGGTGAAATTATGAATTTTTTTAAACATATTATTGTAGGAATTCAGAGTGGTATGTGTAGATTATTGTAGGAATTCGGAATGGTGTGAGTGTGTTAGATTATTATGGGAGTTCAGAGTGATGTGTGTGTGTGTGAGTATGTTTAATGAGAAAACTATACTAAAATAGTTTAGGAACTGTAAGGGTCTGGCGAAGCGTCGGAGGAAGAGACCACAAGAGACTGGCTTCATGCAACAGGCAGGAGGGAGTTTATTGGACCCTAATTCAGCATGCTGAGGCCCAACGGCCCAGAGCCCAGAGTAGAGGTCAAGCAGAGCTTAAGTACACTTTTTTCAGAGGTGGGGGGGGCTTTGCATACATCAGAACAAATCATCATGAGGCGCGGGAAAATTGAACAACAACTCTGAGACAAGATTAGTACATTCATTGGCGGGAACAGGCTGGGCAGGGGTGATTGGTCACTCCTAAGCGAGGGGGGGGTACACATTCAAACTGATTGATTTTAGGGCCTAAATAACTACGTGAAAAACTACACAGAATCCCAGGTTATTAGACAACCAGGGAGTCAGTAAAAAATATTTACTGGGCAGTTCCAGTATTGTCCTAACAGCTACAGGGATTACAGGTTCTGGCGGTAGCAGAGGAATTTTAACAATACCTAGTCCTTCACTTTTTAACTAAGGCCCTGCAGCTTGGAAACTTTACAATGCCTGGTCTTTTACACTTTAACTCAGGCTTTGCGGCTTAGAAACAGCTTAGAAATTTTACCTTTACAGAACTAGATTATTTCTTAACATCAGTTCCCTCTCCCTCTACTAATGGATGACCCTGCTCAATTTCTAGTCTGGAGAGTCTGTCTTTGCATCAGTGGTCACAATTCCTATATATTTAAAATATGAAATTTGGGCTGGGGATGGGGCTCAGTAGTTAAGTGCTCCAGGATTTACTCCCTGGTACCAAAAAAAAAAAAAAAAACCTAAAATATGAAGTTACCTAATGATATTGGCTTGCTGAATTATAGAAAAGAACAGTGATATAATACTTATATTTTAATAGCAAATCCTATTAAATATATACCTGTTTTTTATGTAAATTATCCTTAATATGGAAATTACCCTTGCATTTTTCCTCAGATATAAAACTAAGAACAGTTAGTAAAAATTCTTTTATGTAGTTCTAATTTTGGGGTATATTAATGAGAAAGAACAATGTCTTCTAAAATAACCTTTATTTTACTTTATTAAGAGGATTATTTTACTTTGAAAATATAGTTTGTTCACAGGCAGAATTAACACTCTTTGACAGTTAAATATAACTAAATCTAAGTAATTAGTTTGTTTTGACTTTAGGATCAATTTCTCTTCTTGCCTTTAAAAATCTATGTCATTTAAAAAACTTAATAATCACCCTAGTAATTAGCCCTAATTTTTCTTTTTCATGCAGTTAATATGCCATTGTATGTTTATCTGAATGTTCCATTTCTACAAAATTACTAATTTGAGTACTCTGCTCTTTGGCCAGATTATTTTTCCTCCTCTTTGCCCTCCTATTCCTTTTGATTTGTCTTTTTCCTTTGCTTGGGTGGGTACATAGAGCACTAAGATGTCTGTCTTTTCTTTTCTTTCCTTATATTCATACCCAGTTTCTAAATGATTCATGAGGGAACCATCCTCACTGAGAGGGGAAGAGAAAGAGATTGCATTTTTCCTAAATTCTGTAGTAGAGCATGCTTAAACAGTGCAATTTAAGCATTTCTCCTGATCACTAGTATTTGCATGGTTTTGCAAGGGCAGAGAATTTTTCTTATACAGATACAATACTGTAGAATTCTTTCTTAGACTTTTTCAGGTAAAATGAATGATCAAAAGACAAGAGCCTTCTCTATAGAAGCTAGAGTGCTACCTCCTCCATTTGACCCCATCTGAACAGGATGTGATTAGTACCCCAACCTACAGAATTATATTACTCCCAGCCTCTCTGCCAGGACCATGTTATTCAGTATTCTGACTTTTATCACAGTAGATTAATTTTTCTTGTTTTTGACCATATATAATCAGTACTGTACTTTGTGCAGTTTTAGCTTTGTGTTTATTGAGATTTTTCCTATGCAATTGTATGCAAATATTTTGAAGAAAAATTTATAGTCAAATGGAGGCTTCCCTTTTAGACTTTGCTAGTGAGGGTGGTAAAGAGACCACAATTGTTATTAATTTATTTTTTGTGGTGTTTGGCTGGATTACAGGAGTTATTATTTTTATCTTCCTAGGCTGCTCTTTTCCTTGTCTTTGGGTAGAGAGAGCAGAGCAAGCTTTACGTGAGGATTTGTGTGTGTGTGTGTGTGTGTGTGTGTGTGTGTGTGTGTGTGTTTTGGTCTGTATCCATTCACATTTTAGTATTGTTAACTTCTCTAACATCTGGTCTGGGAATTATAAGATCAAAAGAACCTAAGGAACTCCTCATTCTTCAGGCCAAGCTGCCGTCTCTCTACCTTTCACAATCTTCTTATGTTTGTTTTATACATAATTAACAGGATTTTTAGCTCTGTTTAGTAGGGAATTAGGAAAATGTATATCTATGGCATCTTTATGGAAGCAGAAATTGAATTGTTTTACTTTTAGTATCTTTTTAAAATAGTCTTTTGAAGTCATTAGGAAAAGTAAAATGAAATATTTTATGCAATCTGGTCAGTTAACAATATATTCACCAAGAGAAGGACTCTGAACAGAAAGTAATTTATGATAAAAGATATTCTCAGTGTAATCTGTTTATATTCTAAACTGAAGAATTGTAACCCTGTGTAAATTTAAATTCCTGTGTTTAATTACAGAATCTTTTGGCTGAAAAGGTAGAACAGCTGATGGAATGGAGTTCTAGGCGTTCAATCTTCCGAATGAATGGTGATAAATTCCGAAAATTTATAAAGGCACCACCTCGAAACTATTCTATGATTGTTATGTTCACTGCTCTACAGCCTCAGCGGCAGTGTTCTGTTTGCAGGTAATTTACATATATTTAAAATTCTTAAAACTACTAACTCAGGTTTAGAATTGTATTTTATGAGTAATATGTATAAGAGAATTAAAGAATTGTTCATCATTGTGAAATGTAGCAGTGTGCATTCTAGTATATTCTAGAAAATGACTTTGATAGGCTAATATTTCTTTGTTATGGGCATATAAAATATTTATTGCATAGTTATGTATACAGTCACTAAAATTGATACGTTATCTTTAATTCCTGCATGTTGTCTTGTAGATTGCCTCATTATATCTGTGGTCAATGAAGTAGCTCCCTTAAATATACTCTATTTTAACAATTTTATAGAGAATACTCTTTTTTTTTTTCCTGAGGGAAATCCATTTACTTTTTGATGTCTCTGGTGATCAGCATTTTTTCCCTAGACTGTAGAAATATATAAATTGAAATTAATGAAATACTTTTTCAGTATGTATACACTCAAGAAAATTTTGGGAAAGTATAAATATGATATATATGCAACAAATACTTTTTCATTTAAACTTATTTTGAGATAATTGTAGGATCACATGTACTAGTAAGAAATAATACAGAGATATTCTATATATCTTTTCTAGTTTTCTCCAATGATAGCTTCTTATAAATCTGTGATGTACCATCACAAGCAGATATCAGCATTGATAAGTCAAGTATAGAACACTTATAACATCATAAGAATAACTTTCTTGCTCTTTATAGCCAAAGGCACTTCCTCCTGTTCCATTCTCTCCTTTGAATTTCACCCTAACAATCATCCATTTTCCATTTCTTTAATTTTATTTCAAGAATGTTATGAAAATGGAATCATATATTGTTTGACCTTTTGGGTTTAACTTTTTTACTTGTATAATTACCTCAAAATCTCTCCAAATTGTGGCATTTGTCAACATTGGTTCGTTTAAGTATTCAGTAGTAGTTAATGGTGTGAATATTCTTTAGTTCATTTAACTATCCATCTGTTGAAGGACATCTGGGTTTTTGCACTTTGGGGCTTCAGACTATGTATATAAGGTATACATGAAATGTAAATGAGTTTCATAGTTAGGCTTTAGTCCTGTCCCTATATATCTCAATATATATTCATGCAAACATTTCAAAACCTGAAACCCAGTACACTACCAAAGCAACTTTGGATACTATGTCCTAAGCATTTTGGGTAAAAAATACGCAAACTATAAAACCACTATGAAAATTCACTTCATAGCTAATGGTGTTGAGTCTTTTCCTATGTTTATTAATCTTGTTGAACATGTTTTTGTGTGCTTATTTGTCATTTGTGAATCCTCTTTGTTGAGATATCTGTTCATGTGTTTTGTCTATTTCTAATTGTATTCTTACCCCTATCTTTGTCTGCTGAGTTTGAGTTCTTTATATATTTGGTTACTATTCCTTTGTCAGAAATGTGGTTTTCAAATATTTTCCCCCATGCTGTTACTCCTGTTTTTATTTTCAGCACAAGGTTTTATTTGTTTTTTTGTTTTTGTTTTTGTAGGTATTAATTTTGATGAAGTTCAGTTTATCAGATTATATTCTTGCTTTAGTTACCAAATTGCAGAAGTCTTTGCCTTGTCCTAGGTACCAGATATTTTCTCCTATGTTTTTTCCTAAAAGCCTTATAGTTTTTTATTTTAAATTTTGATGCAATCTTTGGGAGGAAGCATTTAGTCTTTTATCATTAAGTTACTAGCTACAGACATTTTTTTTCTGGATGGTCTTTATCAAGTAAATTCTTTATACCTATTTTGCTGAGAATTTTTATCAAAAATTGATGTTTTATTTTCTTATCATTCTTTTTGATGTCAGTTAATATAACTTTGTTCATTAGCATTGTTGGGGTAGTAGATTATGTTGATTGACTTTCAAATGTTGAACCGGTTTTTTATACAGAAATTTGTGGAATATTATTCTTTTATGCATTGCTAGATTCTGTTTGTTAGTATTTTGTTGAAGACTTTTGTATCTTAGGTTAGCATAAAGATGGATCTGTAATTTTCACTTTTTTATGTTGTTATTTAGTTTTGGTATCAGGATAATTCTGACCTCATAAAGTGAACTGAGGAGTGTTCCCTTCTCTCTACTTTTTGGAAGATATTATGTGAAATTAGTGTTATTTTCTTCGATTGCTTGATAGAATCCTCCAGAGACATCATTTGGGACCAAATATATATTTTTTAAAAAATTTTGAACTACATATTCCTTCTTATTAATGTTTAAGGACAGTGTAGGTTGCCTTTCTTCTTGGCTGAACACTTTTTCTTTTTAGGAACAAACACTTTTTAAATTTTTCTTCTTCAGGAACAAACTCGTTTTTATGTTGTGCCACGACTCTCTACACTGTATGTTTACTGTATACCTTTAAATCATTTTGGGGCTTTTAAGTCATTTTGAACTCCAGTGGAGACTAAAGTTATTAGTAACTGGTAATTGAAAATAGTCAGTTTTACACAAATTAACTTGCAGAAGGGAAATTTCAGTGTTCTGAAATTTTCAAGAAGGACATTATAACAAGCTAATAATGTATATTATAGCATGACTAGAAGTCAATAGATGAGATAGTGAAGAAAAATATTTTGAAAAACAGAACTTCAGATGATACTAAGTATCAAATTTGAGGAATAGTGCCTAAATGGATATATAGCACTGTTGTTAGAATTGGACTAGCACATATAGATAGGACTTATATGCCTTAGGGATGCTGTAAGGTTCCTACTGAGACAAAAATACCACTGTAATAGGCATTTTGTTATAACAGTTTAGTTTTCATTAAAAAGGTGTTTGTATCTCTGTGTTTGTATTTTGGAAAAATAATTTATTTGCTTCCAAAATTAAGTGTTAATGTGGAAAAAAATAAATTTAACCAAGGTTTAAAAAATAAATATATTGTTTTCCTGTTGTTAGTACTATTATGAAGAAATATTTGATTATATTCTCGTTACTGTAATCTAGAAAGATTTTATCATTCAAATACTTATTTCACAGTGACATATAATTGTATGTATTGTGAAAACATAGTCCATAACATAGTGTTAAATTGTACATGTTTTGGGTATTATTTTACTAGATTATTCTGTTGCTAAATTTGTTTTTCAATATAGACCTTGAATTTTTTAATAATAGCTAGCTTATAAAACCTTTATTTCATTTCTATTTACTATAGCCTTTATAGTAATATACATTTAAAAGTTAAATGTTTTAGAATTAGAAGAGAAAAAGATATTATTAAAAAAATTTAATTAATGGATCAAGGAAGGAGCTGGGTTATTAGCAAAGAAAGTACAGGTGAAGATTTAGAGGCAGATAAAAAGCATGCAGCAGATTTATGGGCCCCATACCCGTGCTTTCTGATTATATGGGGGTTGGCCAAGGAATTATTATTCTAAAATGTATAATCTTGACAAACCTAGTGTATGTAGCATTATGGAGAATGGGAAAGAAGCAGGTTCATGACTCATAGCTTTTATTTATTTTGTTTCATTGACAAGCAATGGGAATGGAAAAGCTTATGTAATGGGATTCAATGTAACATTGAAAATCTTAATTGAAACTAGAATACATAACTTCTTAATGACAAATCTGCAAAATTAAATTGTTTTCTTCCTCTGTACTGAGCAATTTAGGAGCAAGAATCACTCTGCTTGGAAATCATTATGTTTGCTTTATGGTGTGAAATAAATTAGGAAAATGATCAGTATATATTTGAAATTGTGATTCTAGTTTGAAAGTTGTATTGGGGTTAAAAGGAAGCTGGAAAAAAAATAGAGCAACTAGTTGTGTTACAATTAAGTTAGATTTTCAACAGGGTAGTGAAGAGGTTTTCTGTAGTAGTAAAGTAGGGTTGAAAATTAGAAAGTTCATATAAATGGTTTATGTAATAAATGAGAAATTGCTAAAGTATGATTGATGGTATAGAGAAGCATGAGTTACTATGAGATTTTGGTAATGTCTACATTGTAAATTTGTATGTTGAAATTACTATGATGATATCGGAAATGGAGAATAATAAAATTGAGCTATCTAGAGTATGGCTTTGGAGTACGTTAGATTAAGCTAATAAATTTATTTTATAGGGTGATTTAAATTATAAAGGAGAATATTAAGTAATCATTTTTGAGCAATGGTCTTGAGTTCTAGGTGAGACCCATATGATACTGGGCAGAGTGATTCAAAGAGACCTTGAGGTAACATCTGAGATGAAAAACTAAAAAGGAGCTTTAGGAAAAATTCTTCAAGAAAATTATTTAAATTATGTGTCTGAATTATTAATTAAACATTAATAATTTTTTAATTATTAAACAACCATCTTCCCAACAACCATCTTCCTCCCACCACATGAACTAAGTTTTTCTGGGTCCTTCTGTGCCAGTGGAGTTTGGACTATTTCTATAATACTGTTGTAATCTTTTATAATTATATAGAGTGTTTGAAAAGTTCATAGCTATAATTTCAAAATATATTCTTTCCTTTGTGAGACTTTTCTGATTTTTTCTTTTCTTTGAGAAATTTGCTTCTGTTCTCAAATTACACTTTAGATTCTGCAGTTGCTTTTCTTTGTTGAAAGGCTGGTGAATGCCTTGCCTTCCGTTTAAGTTCTTTTAGCAAATCATTCTGCTCTTCACACAGTCAGTTTATTCACAAATTTCAGAATTCAATTCTCACCTCTCTCAGTGCTAAAATCAAACTCCTTGCCCAAATAAAGTTGTTAATTATGACTACTCAGTACAATTCTCACCTCCCTTAAGTGTTAACTCCAAACTTCCTTTATCGAATTATACTGTAGGGAATATTCCCAATAATTGCTAAATCTTTTAAATTAAATTATTTTCCCATTAAGTAACTCATCTCCTCCAGAGTTTCTTACAGATAGGCTCTTTTAAGAATATTAATATTAATTAAGAAAAAAATTCAGATGAGGGAAAATCAAAAGCTGTTTGTAGAGTCAAGCAAAGAACATGCAAAACCAAAATTTTGGTGATGAATTCTAGAAATTATTATATTTTCAGACTACAAATAAATGAAAAAAATAGTAAATTACAAAGATATTTTAAAAGAATTGTGAAGAATGTATTACATTGACATATTAGATGTTAACTGGATAACACTCCCCACCCAGTTGAATAAAGTTTTTTCTATTTGTAAACTGTTGGGGGACTTACGTTAAGTCAGAAACATACACACACAGAATCTCTCTCTCACGTAACTTGTTACTCTGAAAGATAGATCCATTTTATAGATGAAAACATTATAATTGAGGGGTTATATAATTCATGTGAAGTCACAAGCTTACACTTGTCAGTATTGGGATTTGTGATTCTAAGGCTATTAGATATTAATACTTTCCTTACATACATATATATTCATCATCATCTGTGAACCATAATTTATATCTTGGTCTCTGTTCTCCACTTATCAGTCTTAGATCAGGGCTCCATCAGCCAGCATTTCTTAAACTCCTAAGATTCATGAAAGCTTTTGTTCAAGGAAGTATCTCTTAAATGGGACTAAGACATTGAATGTAACTAAAAAAACCATGTGGAAAAGAGCTCATTAACCTTTGGTTTCATTACAGTGAGGTCACATCTCTTATAGTATTAGATTCTAAAATTAACAGATAAGGTAAAAATCATGTATGGATAAAATTATCCTTTCTGTTACTTAAAGCACATATAAGTACATTATTTTATAAGTGGAAACATTGCTTATTGCTTGCTTAATCCTTAGAAAAAGGAATAATGATCATTACATTTTTTCTCATTTACTTGGCTACCTGAGTAAGCTTTTTCACTTCTTTTTCAAAGAAGAGAAAATACCTGTGTCATTCTCATTTTTTCCCCCTGTTTGATACATGAGAATTGTTTCAGGCTTCAGTGAAACATGTAATATATAATACTTTATATAATGAAGCTACCTAACAAAAGAGGTGAAAGATTTATACAATGAAAATTACAGAACACTAAAGAAAGATAGACCTTAGAAGATGGAAAAATATACCCTGCTCATGGATAGGCAGAACCAACATCATCAAAATGGCGATATTACCAAAAGTTCTCTATAAGTTCAATGCAATGCCAATCAAAATCCCAACAGCATTTCTTATAGAAATAGATAAAAGAATCATGAAATTCATATGGGATAATAAAAGACCCAGAATAGCAAAAACAATGCTAAGCAGGAAGTGTGAATCAGGCGGTATAGCGATTCCAGACTTCAAACTATACTACAGAGCAATAGTTACAAAAACAGCATGGTACTGGTACCAAAACAGGAGGGTGGACCAATGGTACAGAATAGAGGACACAGTAACCAATCCACAAAACTACAACTATCTTATATTTGATAAAGGGGCTAAAAGCATGCAATGGAGGAAGGATAGCATCTTCAACAAATGGTGCTGGGAAAACTGGAAATCCATTTGCATCAAAAAGAAGCTGAATCCCTATCTCTCGCCATGCACAAAAGTTAACTCAAAATGGGTCAAGGAGCTTGATATTAAATCAGAGACACGGCATCTGATAGAAAAAAAAGTTGGTTATGATCTACATACTGTGGGATTGGGCCCCAAATTCCTCAATAGGACACCCATAGCGCAAGAGTTAACAACTAGAATCAACAAATGGGACTTACTCAAACTAAAAAGTTTTTTCTCAGCAAAAGAAACAATAAGAGAGATAAACAGGGAGCCTACATCCTGGGAACAAATCTTTACTCCACACACTTCAGATAGAGCCCTAATAACCAGAATATACAAAGAACTCAAAAAATTAGACAATAAGATTACAAATAACCCAATCAATAAATGGGCCAAGGACCTGAACAGACACTTCTCAGAGGAGGACATGCAATCAATCAATAAGTACATGAAAAAATGCTCACCATCTCTAGCAGTCAGAGAAATGCAAATCAAAACTACCCTAAGATACCATCTCACTCCAGTAAGATTGGCAGCCATTAGGAAGTCAGACAACAATAAGTGCTGGAGAGGATGCGGGGAAAAGGGCACTCTTGATCATTGCTGGTGGGACTGCAAATTGGTGCAGCCAATTTGGAAAGCAGTATGGAGATTTCTTGGAAAGCTGGGAATGGAACCACCATTTGACCCAGCTATTCCCCTTCTCGGTCTATTCCCTAAAGCCCTAACAAGAGCATGCTACAGGGACACTGCTACATCGATGTTCATAGCAGCACAATTCATGATAGCAAGATTGTGGAATCAGCCTAGATGCCCTTCAATAGATGAATGGATAAAAAAAATGTGGCATTTATACACAATGGAGTATTACTCTGCATTAAAAAATGACAAAATCATAGAATTTGGAGGGAAATGGATGGCATTAGAGCAGATTATGCTAAGTGAAGCTAGTCAATCTTTAAAAAACAAATACCAAATGACCCCTTTGATATAAGGGGAGTAAACAAGGACAGGGTAGGGACGAAGAGCTTGAGAAGAAGATGTACATTAAACAGGGATGAGAGGTGGGAGGGAAAGGGAGTGAGAAGGGAAATCGCTTGGAAATGGAAGGCGATCCTCAGGGTTATACATAAGGACATATAAGAGGAAAGGAGGGGTAAGACAAGATAATACAAATGGAAGAAATGATTTACAGTAGAAGGGGTAGAGAGAGAAAAGGGGAGGGGAGGGGAGGGGAGGGGAGGGGGGATAGTAGAGAATAGGACAGACAGCAGAATACATCAGACACTAGAAAGGCAATTTGTCAATCAATGGAAGGGTAACTGATGTGATTCAGCAATCTGTATATGGGGTATAATTGGGAGTTCATAACCCACTTGAATCAAATTGTGAAATATGATGTATTAAGAACTATGTAATGTTTTGAACGACCAACAATAAAAAAAAATAATGAAGCTAAGGTTATTGCTGAATCTCTATTTTTTATATAAAAGGCATATAATTTGTTTTGTTTTAATGTTCTTCTTAGGTGTTTCTTTTTTTAGATTGTATCATCCTCTTTGGCTGTTTTCAGGAAACTTCCCTGATATTGTAGCATTCCTGAATTATTTTCTGTTTTCTGAATTCTTTCAATTTAAAGTTTAACTTTAATCTTTCTACCTACCTCTGTAATTTCAATCCTACAGAAAATTGAAAGAGTAATATATAGTAGATATATGTGTGCACTGACCCAGGTTCTGGCACCACAGCCCTGGGCCCTGGAGGCAGTAGTGACCAATGGGGGCGTCTGGAAGGCTACAGTGGTAAGGCTAGCCTGAGGCATTTAGAATTTTTTTTCAACAATAGGAAAGATTCAGCCATCACCCTGGTATTTTAGAATCCCAAGAACATCTGAATGAAATTCTCAATTGTCAGATTCTTTTAACAATGCGTCTTCAAAGTTTTTTCTTTAACATCTGAAAAAGGTTCATGTTTTCATTTCAGATCATTAAGTGGTGTGGGTGAGACAACTTGCTCATCTGCCATGACCTCTTAGGAAGTTGTTGTTCTGTTCAAACACTGTACCTATGCTTACTCTAAATTTGAGTAGACTGTGCTTTAGTGTATTTATAAATGATGGATTCAGTTTCTGAAATTAAACTTTTTATTTGCAATTTCCAAAAAAATTACATTACTTAGAGCTCAATAATGATATCATTTGGGAAGATAATTGGAAAAAATGAGCATTTACTATGATATATTTAAAAGAGAGAGTTGAGAAAACTATGTAAATTGGAAAATTTACAAGACATATTGCTTAGCAAATCAGTTTACTACAGGATTCCTATAACAGAATAATGTATTAGACAACGTGTCTGCCCAAAATTAATTTTAACAAGTGTTACATTTTCAGGTATGGTTTTAACTTCATTAACTCTAAGATGTAATATGTAAGGCATTTATCTCAACAAATAGAGCTTTCTTACACGAATATTTATATACTTTTTTTGAGCAAAAGACTAAAAAGAAAAAAAATTCAGTGTAAATCCTATCAAATTATTATTATATTATTACCATTATTATTATTATTATTACATTCCATGGGAAAGAAATACTGGTTTTGGCTGTTTATAACCAGGGTTCATCTCTTGCTGCACAGAATTCTAAGAAACAAATACCTAGCTATATGATATGGCATGTAGCTTTATAATATGGTACAATAAGACCACCAGATACATATAAAGTAAAATTTGAAGTGATTAGAACAGAAGAACAATTGTGCATTGGGAAAAATTAGGAATAATTAAAAATACTATAGAAATTATCATTAGACAAGAAAAGCTATTAGTACATAGTGCCTTGAATCTAGCATATTCAGGATTTATTTTATAGTAATAGAGTTTCATTTAGACTATTAAAATGATTTATACTGGCATAGAACTTTCCTAAGTAATGTGCTAATGTAGGAAATTTGTTTGGAATAATTTTAGCATTTCAATGGATTTCTGCTTTAGTGAGTTATCTTTCAGACAAGAATATTTGTCTCTTTTTGAGCCAAAACACATGTAGTATCATCTGAAAACCTGAATTATAACTACAAGATGTTTTTGTAAATTCCTATGCTTTCTGAATGCATAACTATTATAAAAATAAGACAGAGTAGGAGCTAAAAACATTTATGAGTTATATAAAAAATGTTATAATTTAGTATTGCCTGGAGACCAAGTTGATTATGTACAGAAATGTTCTTTACTACCTCAACCAGATTTCCATTTATGCTGTTGTATTCTCATTTTCCTAGTGCTAATTACAGTTTGAGGTTATAATATGGTTATATAAAGGAATTCATCTTAGCCAATGAAGAAATTTCTTAGTGTAGGCATATTGAAGTGTTTAAATCCTGGTCTACTTTCTGAGTCATTATCCAAGGCCATCACACAGGGTTGATTGCTTCCCTAGTTCAGGACTTGAATTTAAAAATCAATATCAATTCCTACTTAATCAGCTACTGATGAGTGACTAACACTGGGCTAATATTATGAGGGAAATCAAAAGAAATATGTTCCTCATACTTAAAGTGGGAGATATATTTTGTAAGTATAAACATCATTATGAAGACATTATGCAGGGGATATAGGAAGCCTTAATCTTGGAGAAAACATTTGCATTTATTTTTAGAGGACAGATAGCATAACTGGAATGAAAGATGGGATGTGCATTTTAAGAAGGTGTCCTATCTTGGAAAACATAGGAGCATGGACAATTTCAAATAAAGAGGATCATTATCAAAATCAATGACTTAGCCACAATTCATTTCCTATTTTGCAGTTTTAAATCATTATGAATGTGTTTAAATCAATCTGACATGTCCCTTAAAGGGTCTTTATTTGTGGAACCCTTTTGGAGTATAATATGTAGAAACAAAATTTAGAACCACTACTATTAGACGACTAAGAACTTTCTCAAGTGCTCTCTTTTTAAATTTTTTTGGTGCTGGGGATTTAACCCCCAGTGCTTTTTAATATTTTATTTAGAGACAAGGTCTCACTAAGTTGCTTAGGGCCTTGTTAAATTGCTGAGGCTGGCTTTGAACTCACCATGCTCTTGCCTTAGCCTCCAGAGCCCCTGGTGAATGCCACCATACCTGCTGTCAAGTGCTCTTTCATACATTTAATATGGTGACAACCCAAGGAAGTAAGTAGCATTGAAGATGAAAAAAGTGAATCTCAGAGATCTAAGAAGTTATGAGTCCAGAATTTGAACACCTATTTGACTTCAAAGATGTGCATGTGCTTCTCTGTGCCACATTACTTCTTGAAGCTTCTAAAAAAATTGACAATTTTTCTAGTAAACTGCTGTCAGTATTTTGTTTTGTTCTTTGTGAATTAGTCCTTGGCCTCTAGGAATGGTTTTTATTTACTTTAATCTAGTAGCCTCATGAATAGTCCTTCCATTCTGCCATCCACTCACCCTCTATTCTCAGAGTTACCAGTATATTGCCACTGTCTTAAAAAACCTGAACAGATTTTACACTAAATTTTGATGTGGGAAGAGATGCTCTTTGCATTTTTTTCCTGAGAACACCAGTAACCCAGGGCAGGTGATTTCAAAATACTGTATTTACTTCTTTTGAATGGAATTAACTTAAGGATATAAAACCTATGAGAGAGTTATTTAGTGTCATTTTGCTGCTATGTCTTTATTAGCTGAGGTATGAAAAATTGACTGTGGACAACATTGTAATATTGTAATCATGGGAACCTCCTGTAAAATATTCATGTGACTTTCTGTTATGGCTACTGAAGTCCCATCATTTGAGATTCATTCTTTGGGGTAGGAAAGCTGTTTGTCCCTTAATAAAAGGTAAATGCCATGAGAATCTTAAGTTTCCTTGCAACAGTGGAGTAGAAGTTGTTCTGGGGCAGGAGCCAGGAAAGGATGAAAATTCAACCAATGTAAGGTGGGTCAGCTGCACAGGAGATAATCTTACAACTGCTTTGGATAAACCAGGTAGGAGGCTGGAGTGGCCTTCAGTGCAAGGTACTGACTAAGTAGGCAAACTCCCAGGGTCATTGTAAACTATAAACTTTTAGATTAATCTATTTTGATTATGTAGTTATTAATCCAATGATTAATTCTTATATATGAAGCCCTTGAGACATTTGGAAATGGGCCTGGATCTGTGGCAAGTCCTTTGCGCTTATTTTATGTATCTATCTCAATGATAGCTTGATTGGAATTATATATATATAATTCCAATACATATATATATATATATATATATATACACACATATATATCTAATATATATTAGATATATATGTATCTATATCAATATATCTATATTTTTTTCAATCAGTCTATTAGTGGTTCTGATATGTTCATCTTAAATGGGCTGCTTGCCCAATGTTGACATAGACTAAGAGTCAACAGTAGATATTCACAAATGATAGCCCTTGTAGTCAGTGTTCAGCACTTCCCTAGTGGATGCCCTCTGTGGCAGATATTGCAGCCACCCAGAGATACCATTGGTATATAACTTATGGGTTAAAGACTTTTGGAACCAGACAAGCCTGGGCTTAAATCCCCATTCTATCTCATAAACTCCATAAATTCAAACAACTTATTTAACCTCTCTGTTTCCAATTTCAAAGAATTAAATTCATTAATCTAGTACCTGCCTTACAGTAAGTACATGTTAGTTGCAATTGTTATTGCCCATAGTTACTTTCTAAAACTAATTAAAACTTGTTTTTTCCTCTCTTTTGACACCAGGAATTGAATCCCCTGAGGGGTGCTTAACCACTGAACCACATTTATAGCCCATTTATTGATTTTTTTTTTTTATTGGAGACAGGGTCTCACAAAGTTGCTTACACTCACCCTAAATTAACGAGGGCCTTTCTAAGTTGCTGAGGCTGGTTTTGAACTTCTGATCTTCCTGCCTCAAGACTCCCAAACCACTGGGATTACAGACATGTGCCACTGTGCCTCAGGACAGTGTTTTTTTTTTTTAGTACATAATTAAATATTTTTGAAATTTGTGAAAAATATGTGGAAATCTCATCTGAGCTGTCTGAAAATAATAATCATTTTTCATAATTAAGACCAACCTGGATATTCACAACATGTTCTCTCATTCCCCATACCCTCCTCCACAAAGAAATCCCTAGATAAACATGATCCTGTCTAAATTTTTTATAGATTTTAGATAGAGATATCAAATATGTATGTGCATTAAGTAGAATTATATCTCCATGCAAGAAGTTTCATTGTGTTAAAATCTAGGTTATGTAGCTGCTTCTTGAATACATTTAGGTTGATAACGTCAGTCAACTTCTTTCCTCAAGTTCAAATGCACATTCTAATTCAACTCAAATATCTAGCAGTTGACAAATCTGTGTCAGAAAATAAAATAATAGTGCTTTAAATATTTAAAGATATTAGCCTCTCTGATCTTCTATTTTGTCAAGTGCATGGCCTTAAACAGGTTTATTTACATTTTTTTTACTTTTAATTTTAAATGGTTTTTATGAAAACTAAATTAGATAATATGTGTAAAAAACTTATATCTATGCCTGATATATGGTAAAAACTAAATTAATTTTGACCATTTTTTAAGATAGTGATATTAGCAGGACATGGTGGCACACATATGTAATCCCAGTGACTCTGGAGGCAGAGGCAGGAGGACCACAAGTTTGAGGCCAGCCTTGGCAACTTAACAAGACCCTGTCTCAAAATAAAAATAATAAATAGAGTTGAGGATGTAGCTCAGTGATAAAGTTTCTAATACCACCTTCTTCAAGAAAATATACTGATTTTAAAATATCCTAAGTGTTTCTTTAAAAATATTTTTTAAAGATAAGAAGAAAATTTTAAGTAGTTTTACCAACAAGAAATTGTCATCTTTTACATTTTAGTATATTCAGTTTTTATTTTGATCTTCCTTTTTCTAGGTAGGTCTGTATAAAAAGTCTTGAACACATAAGTAAAGCTTTTTGAAATAAAATCTTGCTATCTGAATAATATTCCATTGTAAAAACTACAGTATATTTATTTAATAAGCATCCTAATACTTCTTTTTGTTTTGATATTGTTTTTCTATTTATTTATATTCTATTTCTATTAATTGATAAATAATTAATGTCAAAAATTTGGGGGAAAGTAGAAAAATCTTGGTCTACATCTTAGTTTAGTTATTTAAGCTAAATATTTAAATTGAAATGGATAGACCAAAATATATAGACATAACTTCACAAAGCTATTTTAGGAGAATCTGTATGAATTTACATCCCTAATTTCTGTATGTAATTTTATGATGAGAATGCATACTCTTTAGGAAACCTTACAATTGCTTATATGTGAAAATGCATCCTTTAAAATTTTTTGATAGTATTTATTGTCTACTGTATGCAAAGTATTATGTCAATCATTATTATAATATAAATCTGTTACTTTTGAAGTGTTTGGAGTCCAATGAGAACTATTATTATTCAAAACTCTTAATAAAATGCTCTTTTGAAGAGATGTTCAGGACCATAGGTAATAATTATTTTTAAATTTTTCATATGATAATATCTGGCCTGGTTATTCAATTTCAAAAGTCGTAAAGCCAAACAACTTCAGTTTGATCCCTGAAACAAATCCATTTGCAAAACAACAACAAAATTTCAAAATAATTTATCAAGTTTGCATGTATTACAAAATCGTAGAAAGGGCACATTTCTGGGATTGAAAATCTCGTTTGAATCCCATTTACTAGCTTTATGATCAGGAGTAATTTAGTTATGTGTTCTTAAAATCCTATGTACTTTTCTGAAAAATGATGAAAATAGTTCTCAAAGTGCCATGATGAGCATCATAAGATAAGTGAAAATGCTTTGGCAATTAGCAAATGGTGTACAGTGTGTTATTGTTATACATCCACAGTGATATGTGAGTGAGTTCAAAGGGTGAGAAGACATGTATTAAAATGCCATGTGGAATTATGTTGATGACAATATTTGTATAGTAGGAAGATCTCACATTATTTTCTCATATCTGTATTTGCAAGTAAACATCTGCAAAATTTTATTCCTTTCTGTAATACATACATTAACTCTAGGTTGACTATATGGGCCTCTTGATAGTTCCCATGTAGAAAGTTTTAATATAAAACAAGTCAGATTACTTTCAGTGTGATTACCAGTACTGGATGTTGGCTTCAATCTATCTTGACCAATAACAATTCAAATTGAAATGTTTTGCTGGTATTTTCTAAGTCAAGATAATTTAATATTCTGATGGTCTGAATTTTTCATTATATCATGCATCTCATAGGAATACTATAAAAACATAACAAATCATCTCTAATATTTTTATTTGCATAAAGGTTTAGTGAGAAGAAGGACCTGTTCTACCCTTTGCCCCATGATTATTGGGAAGTTAAATTAGAAAGGTTTTATATATTAGGCATTCTCTGATATTTGCTTCCAGAGGTTACCTCCTTCTTTTTTCTCTGTTCTTTCTTTCTTTTGCCCTCCCCTTTCCTCCTCCACTCTAAGTTCATGGTTGCTTTAATTCACCACACTATTTTTAAAATTTTATAATTATGTTATTATTATTTACCAGTGATTTAATCCAGGGTGATTAACCACTGGACAACATCCCTGGCCCCTTTTTTATTTTATTTTGAGACAGGGTCTTGCTAAGTTGCTTAGGGCCTCTCTAAGTTGCTGAGGCTGTCTTTGTACTTGTGATCCTCCTGCCTCAGCCTCTCAAGCCATTGGATTACAGGCTTGTGCCTTTGCACCCAGCACACTATTTTTTAAGTAGTTCATGAAACTCCATTTTCAGTGGCATGGTTGTGGGCCATATGGAATAACACCATTAATAAATAGGCACTTATGAGATTGAAAGCAAAGCAGAAACAAGATGACCATATACACATGACTACACCCTCACTACTTCTTCCGCCTTTATACTGATAATAGTGTATCCTTTAGTACTGGAATGCATAATTTCCACTGTATTTTGAGCAAGAAGACTTCTATAGTAATTATTTCCCCAAACTTGAGCACCCTATTTCTCTTATTCCTTTTACTCTCTAGCCTCGTGATATGCCAGCATCTGCAACTGTTTTCAGCAGAATGAAGAGTAGGTGGGATTTATGTGGTAAGAGTTTGGGTGACTATATACACTCTCTTGATAAACGGAAGCACAGGTGTGATGTTTTGTGTGCATGTTTGTAAAGATTTGTAAATTCAGAAACCTTTGGGGTTCAAATTTATTTCTGACCAGCAGCTTTATTTCAACAATTTTCAAGCATGAAATTTTTTTCTGGACAAAGGGCCTAAAAATCCATTATTTTTTTACTATAAAGCAGGGCGGAAACTCTCCCAGTGTGTGTTTCTGAAACCCAAATCTGCATGTATTTTTCTTGTTTGAAAAAAATTCAAAATATATCCTTTTAGCAAAATATGTTGGGGTGGTATTTGAGACAACAAATAGACTTTCAACTAAATATAAGAAATGTAATAGAAAAATGAGAAATTATATCCCATCTGATTCAAATATATGATATGTCAAGGTCATTGTACTGTCATATGTAACTAATTAAAACAAATAAAAATTTTTTTTAAAAAAGTTCCAACACACACAAAAAAAATGTACCAATATGACCATTGCAGGAAAATCTTTTCCCTCTGAGGAAAGTAACTTATATTCTTTTTTTTTTTTTTTTTTTTTTTTGTATTGGGGGTTGAACCCAGGGGTGCTTAATCACTGAGCCCATCCGAGCCCTTTTTATTTTTTTATTTTGAGACACAATCTCACTGAGTTGCTTAGGGCCTCATTAATTTGCTGAGGCTGGCCTTGAATTTGTTATTCTTCAGCCTCAGCCTCCCTAGTTGCTGGGATTATAGGTGTGCGTCACTGCACCCAGCAAGTACTTGTATTCTTGACTCAGGGTCTCAAAGATATAAATGACTATGAAAAAGCATAATTTTACAGGCCTTTCTTAAATTGATGTATTCATGATAATATCAAAATGATGCTTAAATGTAATCATTAACTCTGATTTCAAGCATATAATGTTTTCTTTCATTCTTGGGTAGTTGTAGATTAGTCATCAAGAAAATGTTTTCCTTTATGATTCTAAGACTATGAATTATTCCTTATATTAATATTTTTAAATTTAGTACTGCTGTTAAAATTTGCTCCAATGTCAAATCTTTCAGCATAGCAGAATGAGTTGGTCATGTCCAAGAAATAATTTGTATGCTAAAACTTGATCAAGCTCATGAATTTTAAATATATATATTGGAGCCACTTCAAAATATAGGTCTTGGGTAGGAGCTCACACTTTTATGAGTGTGGAGGCATGCTTCCATGTGCAGTGGCTTGGTAAGTAAAAGCTGTCATTGTAGTTTTAGTTTCTTCAGCTGGGCCATGTAACTTCTTACTCCATTTCTTCCCAAAGCCATCCTGTTTTACCCAGATTCAGGCTATTGGACTGCTTTATTGTGTTCCTTGTGTAAAAAGGGTGTCTTAAGTGCCAACATTCCTGGGGCTTCAGAAGAGAAATGTAAAAAAATAAAGCAGAGAGTCTCTCCACTTAGTGCTTCTAAATTGGGCTTTGGGTGTGAATCTATGAAGTATGCAAAGAAGATATCCACACTCTAAAAGAGCATATTGATGAGCTGAGACTGATAGGCTAAAATGGGCACCTGCATGTTTTTATATAAAGAGAACTACACAGAATAAAGACTTTTGAGGAGATTGGATCTGATGTTGTTCAACTTCAAACTAACTTTTGGTAAAAATGTATTGAACCAGGTTTGATTCCTCAAACTTCATTGGGAACTGGGGCAGAGGAAGGACATAAAGAAGGAGCCATAGAGGGCTGAAGAAAATATGGCTTGTTCCATGACCAAATATACAGTCTAGTGTAATAGAAAACTATTCAATTGTTATGAGATAACATATTTTGGACTTTATTATCTTTGGAATATATTTCTTGGATCTTGACATAATAGTGTGTGAATGCCCACATTTGTAAGTGAATAAATGCAAACTGATTAGTCATTACAATCACCTGTGAACACTCCTAACTCAGATGTCTAAGTCTGAACACTAGCCTGGCTCCTTGTGAACAGAGTTAGCCTGAAACAAACTTAGACTCCTCTTGACCTCTGCCTTTGCCTAAAGGGGCTCTCCAAGAGAAGGCTAGGAAGGTAAGGTATTCCAAAGGTATTCATTGAATGCATGGCTAAGTGCCAAGAACTTGGGAACATATTATAAATAAGATACAAAAAGTCTTTGTTGAAAGAAATTGACTATACAGGAAGAATGATCCAAATGCAATGTGCTGGGAGCTACAGAGGCTCCAAGTATAGAGGGGTCATATTTCCCCAGCACAGGGAACTTTTGAAGGTCGGAGGTGAAGGATTAAAAATTCATAAAATAAAAATGGAGAAATGGACACAGGTACAAAAGAGAAAACTACCAATAAAGAAGAAAAATCTGAAATTTGAAGAAGTATCTCACATTTAATTAAATGTCTAATGTCACAGATAAGGAAACTGTCCACAGGAAAGTAGCAAGTGACTTACTAAGATCACACAGTTAAGAAGAGGCAGAACTGGGCCTAGAACTCACTTACCCTAATCCTCAGTCTACTCTTTGCTGTCCTCTTAAAATAACAAGTCAATGAGAAAGAAATTGAGAGAACAAAACACAGGGAGGATTGTCTTATTCCTGTTTTATGCACATGCAGTCAGCATGTGACATGGATGTGAGGATTATGGTCACTATTTAAATCCCAGGTGGTAAGTTGGAAGGCTATATCATTCTGAGAAGGGTCCCACAAAATGCTTTGGCTTGAAACTAACATGATGTGCTGATGATGGTTAAATTTTAGGCTTGGGTGCAAATATAGAAACATTCCAGCTGTCCTCATGGTCAAGTCCTCAGCACCACACACATGGCTCAGGATAGCAGAGGGCTATGGCTTTCCTGTTGCTTCACCATGCTGATTTTATCAATCAGTCTGGAGAGACATTCCACTCTGCTAGCCCCCAGCTTACTAGCATCTGCACTCAGCCCTCACCACAGACCCTGTGTTGTCATCCTTTCTAGCTCTCAGCTGCCATTACTGAAAAGCTGTAAGACATTTATAGCTCTATTTCTGTATCCACTTATCTGTTAAGTTTGCACGGGGAACATTCTAGCACCTTAGAAAAATAACTGTGCATTCATGAAGAATTAGAAAGTCTAGGGAAGCCCACAGCTCCAAGAAGAGTGATATTTTCTGTTACTTTTCCATTGCCTATCAAAGGGGAAATGCTCTAGAGAAAGATTATATTTAGCATAATCTTTGTCTTACATGTATGAATTTTTAAGGAATGTGGAATTTAAAAACTAGAACTTCTGTGTGTGTGCATGTATATATTTGTGTTTGTGCATACTTTGTAAAGGGACTGACAATAGATGAATTCAGTATGAACTGCTTTTTTTCATGAGTGGGAAACATCTAGAAACTTGGTGTTACAGAAAGAGAATGGATGTATGAATAGCATACAGTAATGCTATGTATGCACATTATATAAAATGATCTTGTCAAGTTTATTAAGTCTATAAAGATCTGGCAAACAGATTTTTAAAACTCATGCTAGGGGCTGGGGTTGTGGCTTAGTGGTAGAGCACTCGCCTAGCATGAGTGAGGCCCTGGGTTTGATCCTCAGCACCACATATAAATAAATAAGTTAAATAAAGATTGAAATTTTTAAATAAATAAATAAAACTCATGCTAATTATTTTCAAGGAATAAGGCAAATATATGGAAATTTAAACTGGATTTCAAGTTGTTAGTACAATCAGAATGACATAGCTGGAGTGTTTCATGGATTAACCACAGAAGGAAAAAAGGAAGGAAGGAAAGAAGGAAGAGAGGGAGGGAGAGAGGAAGGGAGGAAAGAAGGAAGAAAGGAGAAAAGGAGGGAAGGAAGACAATGAAGAAATAAAATAGTTATTAACTCAAGTATAAAGACTGAATTTCATCAAAGTCATTTGAAGAATAACCTCATTCTTCTTGTTCTAACTTTTCTAAAAAAGAAACATGTCCAGATCAACCATAGACTTGACAGATTAAGCACTGCACTACAAATGTGAAAAGATGAACTTCCTTCTTCTTGAGCCAGGCACAGTGGTGCATGCCTGTAATACCAGTGGCTCTGGAGGCTGAGAAAGAAGGATCAGGAGTTCAAAGCCAGCCTCAGCAACTTAGTGAAACCCTAAGCAACTTGTGATACCCTGTCTCTAAATAAAATATTTTTAAAAGGGATGTGGTTCAGTAGTTAAGTGCCCCTGGGGTTCAATTCCCAGTACCAGAAAAAAAAAAAAAAAGCTTCTTGTAATTGGGAGGCAGATTAATACATGGGATCTCCCAAGAATTCTAATTTGTAGAAGGTGCTGGAAAGAGGGCAATTATTACATCATGAGTCATCCATGTATTTTGAAGACAATCTCTTAAAATTACCATTTAAAGATGTGGTAATATTCATGCACATTCCTGAAGAAATCTATATTTAAGGCATTCCTTGGCTTTGATCCATAATGTATCCCATATTTATTTTAATGTTTCTTGTGAAATTGCTGTTAGCAAGAGTAGACATAATAGCCCATCTTAACTATAAGCCACTAATCCTGCTTGGGTATCTTTCTCATTCTATAACCAGGAGATTAATTTGTGCTGTGAAATTTGGTATCTTGTCCAATTAATGGGTATTTCTGTTGGAAATTGGGAAGCATGCTTTTATAGCATTTTTCTCCTGTCTTCCTTATGAGAACTACTTAATTTACATCATTGACTCCAATTCTCTGTTGAGATAAGATGCTTCCTGTGAGGCTGGGGAGGGCGAATAGCATGGACCTGCTTAGTGGTTTAGTAAATTATAGAATTTCCATAGGATTATAAATACCCTCTTGGATACAAGTACTTGAGAACAGAGATAATTGTTATTTCCCTTAAGCTTTCATCAGCTTTGAAAAATGAGCCTTTGTCAATTGTGTGGATATAGCTTCTCTGTTAAAAAAAAAAAAAATCACTGTGACACCCTACTTTTCAGCATTCATTAGAATTGCAATGGGGCCTTTTTTGAACAGTCAGTTTAGCTGTCAACAACTAGCTTTCTGGTTAATTATGCATTTCGGGTTGAAAGCAATGTACTTGTGCCAGCTTGAAATTGCTGAGATGCTTTAGTTCTACTTTTAGATCATGAAAATGCAAGAAACATCACCCTAAAGGAGACCAATGGCTCCTACAGTCCATATTCTCCATTTTAATGAGCACAGGACACAGAAGACCAGAAGGGAAATGCCGATACATTAATTTCATTAAATATTTCTTGAATTTCTTTCCTTGTTGTGCACAAGCTCTTGGAATACTGAAGTTTACATATTTGATAGCTATTGCATAAAATCATGTGTTAACATGTTCTTTTCAGATCACCATATAGACTGCCAAAAAAGAAAAGGAAAAGGAAAAGAAAAGATGCAACAATTCTTGAAGCCATAGTAAAACCAATGAATTACAGAGAAAGTATGGACGGGATATTAGTGTTTGTAAGTGAGAATGAATAAAAGTTGTGCAAGGTTTGACTCTAAAAGACACACGACCAGTCAAAAACAAAAAAAAGATTTGTTGTCAGAATGTGTTCAGAGAAGGCTTTCATCCACTAATGAATGACAAGTGAGAAAGCTGTAGAGAAGCAGGTTAAAATTCATGAATTTACTTTATCTTCATAGTCTAAGGTTAATATTACCTATTAAATGTCAGTGAATCTGCAAATCTAGGATCATATTAAACTTATGAAAAGTTATATTTTAAAATATATTTTAGAGTCCCCAGCCCGTGATGTTGCATTGAACCGAGCTCAGAGGAGGCGAGGGGCACCCGCGCTGCTGTCCCCACCTCATGCACCCTGCGCCTCCCTTCCAGGGCAGCCTCTAGGAAACAGCCCTCCTGCCTCTCCCAGCGCTGTCCCAGGCTAGCTGGGAAGAGAGCCCACAAGTTAGGGCGCGCACAAGCGGCGGGCCCCTGGCACCATGAGACCTGGGAGGGGCAGCCGCTCCAGGCTTGGCATCCTGGGCGCACTTGGCCATGGATTCTCAGGTGCAGCGGTGGTGCACATTGGCCCCTGCCTCCTCCTGCTTCTGTCTCTGGACTACTGCTGCCTCTGCAGCACCTTCAACCTAGATGTGAACAGTTCTGCAGAGTACTCTTGGCCCAGAAGGAAGTTACTTGGCTTAAGTGGTGGATTTCTTCATGCCCAGCACCTTCTTCCAGGATGTTTTTTCTGGTGGAAACTCCCTAAGCGAACACTACCCAGCTCGGGTTGTAGAAGGAAGGCAAGTCCTCAAATGTGACTGGTCTTCTAGCCACCAGTGTCAACCAACTGAATTTGATGCGACAGGTAATAGAGATTATGCCAAGGATGATCCATAAGAGTTTAAATCCCGCCAGTGGTTTGGAGCATCTGTGAGGTCAAAACAGGATAAATTTTGGCCTGTGCTCCCTTGTACCACTGGAGGACTGAGCTGAAACAGGAGAGAGAGCCTGTTGGAATTTTCTTTTTTCAAGATGGACCTAAGACTGTTGAGTATGCTCCATGCAAGTCAAAAAATATTGATGCTGATGGACAGGGATTTTTTTTCAAGGAGGATTCAGCATTGATTTTACTAAAGCTGACAGTACTTCTTGGTGGCCCTGGTAGTTTTTATTAACAATGTCAGCTCATTTGGGATCAAGTGGCAGAAATCTTATCTAAATATGACCCCAATGTTCATAGCATCAAGTATAATAATCAGTTAGCCACTCAGACTCCACAAGCAATTTTTGATGACAGTTGGGTTACTCAGTGGCTGTCTGAGATTTCACTTGTAATGGCATAAATGTCTTTGTTTCAGGAGTTCCAAAAGCAGCAAGGACTCTGGGAGTGGTTTATTTTTATGATGGGAAAAACATGTCTTCCTTGCACAATTTTACTGGTGAGCAGATGGCTGCATATTTCGGATTTTCTGTAGCTGCCACTGGCGTTAATGGGGATGATTATGCAGATGTTTTTTGAGGCTCTGATGGCAAACTCCAAATGGTTGGGTAGGTCTCTGTGTCTCTTCAGAAAGCTTCAGGAGAATTCCATACTACAAAGCTGAATGGGTTTGAGGTCTTGGCACAGTTTGGTAGTGCCATAGCTCCTTTGGGAGATCTGGACCAGGATAGTGTCAATGATATTGCAATCACTGCTCCAAATGGGGGTGAAGATAAAAAAGGAATTGTTTATATCTTCAATAGAAAATCAGCAGGCTCGAACATGGTACCATCTCATTCTTGAAGGGCAGTGGGCTGCACAGAGGATGCCGCCAAGCTTTGTCTATTCCATGAAGGAAGCCACAGAGACAATAATGCATATCCAAACTTCATTGTAAGAGCTTTTTGTGTAGAGCTGTCTTATACAGGACCAGACCTGTTATCACCATAAATGCTGGCCTTCAAGTATACCCTAGCATTTAAAATCAAGACAATAAAACCTGCTCATTGCCTGGGACAACTCTCAAAGTTTTCTTTTTTAATGTCAGGTTTTGCTTAAAGGCAGATGGCAAAGGAGCATTTCCAAGGAAACTTAACTTCCAGATGGAGCTTCTTTTGTATATACTCAAGCAAAAAGGATCAATTCAGCAAGCACTGTTTCTCCATAGCAGGTTCCCAGGTCACTCCAAGAACATGACAATTTCTAGAGGGTGCAGATGCAGTGTGAAAAAGCTGATAGCATATCTGCAGATGAATCTGAATTTAGAGACAAACTTACTCCAATTACTATTTTTATGGCGCATCAGTTGGATTATAGAACAGCTGCTGATGCCACAGGCTTGTGACCCATCCTTAACCAGTTCACTCCTGCCAACATCAGTGGACAGGCTCATTTTCTACTTGACTGTGGTGAAGCCAATGTCTGTAAACCCAAACTGGAAGTTTCTGTACATAGTGATCAAAAGAAGATCTATATTGGAGATGACAACCCTCTCACATTGATTGTTAAACTCAGAATCAAGGAGAAGGTGGCTATGAAGCTGAGCTCAGCATTTCCATGCCACCACAGGCTGATTTCATCAGGGTTGTCTGGAACAGTGAAGCATTAGCAAGACTTTCTTGTGCATTTAAGACAGAAAGCCAAACCCGCCAAGTGCTATGTGACCTAGGAAACCCAATGATGGCTGGAACTCAACTCTTAGCTGGTCTTTGATTAAGTGCACACCAGCAATCACAGAGATTGTGAAATTTTATTTACAAATTCAAAGTTCTAATCTTTTTGATAAAGTAAGCCCAGTTGTATCTTACAGAGTTGACCTTGCTGTTATAGCTGCTGTTGAGATAAGAGGAGTCTCAAGTCCTGATCATGTCTTTCTTCCTATTCCAAATTGGGAGCACATGGAGAAACCCAAGACTGAAGACAAGATGTTAGACCAGTTGTTCAGCACATTTAGCTGAGAAACAATGGTTCAAGTTCATTCAGCAAAGCCATGCTAAATCTTCAGTGGCCTTATAAATATAACAACAACACTTTGTTGTACATCCTTCATTATGACATTGATGGGCCAATGAATTATACTTCAGATATGGAGATCAACCCTTTAAGAATCAAGATCTCATCTTTACAAACAACTAAGAAGAATGATACAATTGCTGGGCAAGGTGACCAGAACCATCTCATCACAAAGCAAGATCTTGCCTTCAGTGAAAGAGATGTTCACACTTTGGATTGTGGAATTGCTCAGTGCCTGAGGATTGTCTTAAGTTAGGCAACTAGACAGAGGCACGAGTTCAATCCTGTCTTTACTATGGACTGAGACTTTTGTAAGTAAGAAATACCAGAATCATTCATATTCTCTGAAGTCATCTGCTTCATTTAATGTCATAGAATTTCCTTACAAAATCCTTGCAATTGAGGATATCTTCAATTCCACATTAGTTACCACTAATGTCACCTGGAGCATTCAGCCCCATGCCTATGACTGTGTGGGTGATCATTTTAGCAGTTCTGGCAGGATTGTGTTGCTTGCTGTTTGGGGTTTTGTAATGTACAGGATGGGCTTTTTAAAACATGCTCAAGCACCTCAAGAAGAACAATAAAGAGAACAGCTTCAACTGCATGAAAATGGTGAGTGAAACTCAGAAACTTATCTGTGATTTTTAAGTTATACTACATCCCGGATTGTTAGGATTACAAACTTGATTACAGATTTAAATTCCCTTCATGAGGAATAAAATTCTAAGACTTCTGCTGAATGTACCCAGTGACTTCCGTCTAACCACAAAATTGAGAGCAATATTTGTCGGTCTTCTCTTTATAAATAAATTCAGACATGTTAATACACATACATTGCCCTGTTTTGGATATTTAAATAATGAAATTTCACATGATGGTTTTTATTCATTGTACATAAGACAGGTAGGGCCTCAGTTCCTACTTTATATAAAATAGTATCTATTACAATTACCATTTCTGATTTAGTATTTGAGGTTTTACTGTTCATTGTTTTTTTAAAGAAATCTAAATTTGGACCTTAGCATCCACATTTTTATACAGGTATTTATTTAATATACACTACACTACAGTTTAATTTTAAAGCCACTGAAATCTTTGCAATTACCTGAATTTGGATTTGAATATTTATTACATAGTTGAACTTTTTTAAAAAAATTATGATACCACCAGAATTCTTTCCTGGAAACTGGGTGTTTAGGTTTAGCTGAGTGGTTGAGCATGTGCTTAGCACGCATGAGGCCTTGAGTTCAGTCCCCAGCTCTGGGGAGAAAATTTTCCTGTAATGATAATGGTACAATATTTTAACATGAAAATTGGGTACATGTGATTAATTTTTCCTTATATTTAATCAATATATATTTATTAAAGTATAAAGTAATATATATTTATTACTTTACTTTTTTAAGTTCTACAAGAAATCCTTTAAGCCAACCTATATAAAAATGAATTCTGTATTCACAAATATATTTTAGTGTGTGTAATAGTTTAATTTCAGCTCAATATTATGACGCTTAAAGTCATATGGAGTTGGAAATAATTTCCAAAGCACTTCTATCCCATTGTTTTCATCTGGATATTATTTATAGTTCACTTAAAGAAAGCGTTTTAATTGAAAGACTATTACCTTATTAATAGTATGTTCTTAGATAGAGTCTTTAGTTATGAATTTATTTTCCTCCAATATGTTTTTTTCTTATATTTCTAAAATTGTTGCAATAAAGGGTCAAGATCATTTTCATTACAGACAGGAACCTGAATCCCCATTCCCATCCCATGAGAAATTCATGGGATCAATACTCTTCAGGTAGCTCCCAAGTTTACTTTTAGCAGTAGCATGATGCTACTCCCATGGGTGGTACCTCAGTTTAAGCAAGATAATGTGTAAAACCAGTCTCAGTTATCAGAATTACTGCAAAAAGGTATTTTCATAAGGTATTCAATTTATTGAAAACCTTTTAAAGCTTTCTTGAGTTTTGTTTTTTTGCTTTTTAACAAAAATTACTTTTTTAATAAAAGCAGCATAGACAGCAAGTTGTAGTTTTCTATGCCTGCAGGGTGGTGAATCTTCTGGTAGAATGTGTGATTTATTCACAGTTCCTCAAGGCCTAGGGATGACTTTTAATTATCCCTATTTTGTTCAATTACATCATGTTGTATTCTAGAAATAGAGACTTTAATAGTTTTTTTAACTGCTATTCTCATTAAGCAATGATAAATATTTCCTTAAAATAATTGTCTATTTTTCTGTATTTAAAAAATAATGGAAATTTATCTTGCCATATCTTGTGTTATATAAGCACAAGTGATGACCAGAACTGGAGAATATATTCGCAAAGTAGAAACACATTTAGATGCAAGTTAGAACATGGACAAAACCTTATATTTAGCTTTAGTGAGTTTTAAAATTAATGGGTTTGGGGTAGAATTTATTAGTAGCTTGAAAGATCTCAATCATATGCAATAAGTATTTTATTACCAATAATTTTAAATTCTTTTAAGAAAAAAATTATTTTTACCCTAGGGCCAAGTGTTGCCTACCACCAAGCAGTCACTAAGTTGGTCTATAGCAACTTTTCCCTCATCTGTTTTTCTATCTAATTGCTGTCATTTATAAAAATACAATTTGAATAGAAATTCACTCTTCAGCTGGTGTTAGTATTTGCTTTCACTCAATTTTTTTCCTTTTATGAACTCTATCTCAATGAACTTCTTGAAAAAGGTATTGAAACTTTGATCTTCATTGTCATTATTATCAAGTGCAGTACAACAATGTAACCAAACCTAGCTAATATCAGATTCATCATTGTTGGGAGTTTCCCTGAGGATTCCCTGTTTTTTTCTAATAATGGGTCCATGAATGTAACATGGTGGCAGGCAAATTGCCAATGAGTGGATAACAGGTTGTTTTAAAATTTTTTCAGTTGGCTCACCCATCTGGGCTTGTGAACAGCTCATGACCCCCATGAATCCCATGCACCTCAGATGATGACCTAACAATTACTATGACTGGTCCCAGGGGGTTCCTGTTTTATGATAACTGACTTTCATTTCCCTATATAAGCTGGCAGTAGCTTGCAATAAAGTGCTTCATCTTTGTCACTGCTGTCTGTGTGTGTGCATTTTAATCTCCGACGAAGAGCCTTGACTTTTCAATCATTAATTTAGTAAGCCTAAAGAGCAAAGATTAATAGTATTTCTGTTAGTGTGAAAGAATGTCTCTGCTGTGAATGTACAAAGAAGTTAAACACTCCATTCTATGATTTATTTCATAATGAATACAAACTCTTCCTCACCGGCTTTGAAACACTTGGAAATATCTTAAGGTAACTTAGAAGCTGTATATATCAAAACAATTTGCTACCTAAATAACACAGGAAGTAATTATCTTTATTTAGCTTCTCTTGTGACCACCCACATTAGTTGGGACATAAAATGAGTTTTCTTCTCAAATCGATCATTGGCTAAATTGGTGTGAGTTAGTGAAAGCTGATACAGTGTTCTGCTTAGTTTCCCCTGTGTAACTTGTGACTGTACAATAAACTTGAGCATATGGTGAGATATATATATATATATATATATATATGTTTTCAAATAATAATAAAGTGACATTTTAAAACAAGTAAAATAATAGCATCTAATATTCAAAAACAACCAAAGATTTTTGCTTATTTCCTTGAGGACATGTGTGGCTGGGGTTTACTTTTACTTCCATGCTGTATTTTCATGTTCTTCCTTCAGAGACATGGCTCTCATTATTCATTATTAGTAACACATTTGTTTTGGATGTGTGAATGCTTTCTGTGAATAGGTTCTGTACTTTTTGAATCCTGCACAGTGATTATTCTTTTACTAGTCTGAAGCTGTCATGGGAGAAGAGGTGTTTCTGAAGAAGGGTCCAGAGGAGTTCCCTGGGGAGAAGGTAAAACTCCACTGAGGACCATTGGGATCCTTGGCTTATATGATAGAAAAAAAATTCAGAGACATAAACAGAGGTTAGTTTTAATGGGATCCCCAATAATCTGGAGTGTAGGAGAGAGGCATGCTGTCCCTCTCTTTCCAGAGAGGACCCAACTCTCTCCCTTTTACTATCCCTTTTACTATCCCTTCAATAAACCGTGCCTGTTAACTCTGAGCAATGTCTAAAGTCTGACTTGATCTCAAGAATCAGGGTTTGAAGAGTGGTGGTGGGGAGTATCTGTATGCTGCCTCAGTTTCCTGGAAAGCCTCATCCCTCTAACATCCCCTAGTCCTTCCTTTATGTTTCCTTTCTACCTATTTCTTACTTCTTCCACTTCAAAGCTAATGTTGAATTTCAACATTGACTATGTATGAAAGAGGAAAGAGAGAGAGAGGAAATTTTAAGGGAGAGATTTCCAGATTGCTAAGAGTACTGCTGAGAATATCTAAGGAGTCAGATGGTCAGTGACTTGACTGAAAGATTCTACTGAATTCACTCCTGTGGGGAAAGTGAGGGAAAAGACCTGAGCTATCCCACTGTGGTCAATAATGTCTTTCTCAATATGGAAAACTGCTGTTAATGGGCAAAGATATTGGCCCCTGTTGCCTGGAGGGAATGGGAAAGTGGAAGCTGGGCCTCTTGAAAGGACAGCCCCTGGGAAAGCTCCCTGGGCTGTTTACACTGCTAATCTGCTAACCAGGGGGCAAGTGCATTTCCTTCTTAAACAATCAAGAGTCTACTTTCTTTTTGATGCTTGAATTTAAAGGAAGAATTATTGATTGCAAAATGTTTGTTTTCAAATAAAGGGAATTGTCATGCTACAGTGAATAATGCCAAATTGCTTGGTGTTTTGAGTTTATTTTTAATGTTTCCTATTCACTGAGGATCAACTCTAAAATACCAATTAAATCTAAATTTAAGTTTCCAAATGATTCCATGCAGTTCTATTGATGTGGATTATTCATGAAACCTACATCTTATACATTCCAGTGTCCTTTATGGAAGTCACAAATGTCTAAGTAGGGAAAAAAAATCATGGCTTTAATTTTGTTAACTGTGGCTCAGTTCAGGAGCAGTAAGTCACAAATGAAAATCAAATGGCACCATTGTGTCAGTAGCTAATAACAAAGCCTTTATCTGAGAGAAGCACACACAGAATTAAAAGGGTGAATGAGGATAGTGTAGTGGGTAGCTGAGTGATAACTCCAGGGTAACATGTGGAAGTTTTCCTTTCACTTTGCTATGATGATAAAGAGAGTGGGTGGGACATGGCCGTGCACACCTATAATACCAAAAGACATAAGAGACTGAGAGAGAAAGATGGCAAGTTCAAGCCAGCATCAAATTTAGGGACATCTGAAAAAAATAAACAATAAGTATTTAAATCCATCAAGGGAAAAATAAGTGAACCCAGTGAAAAGCCATGGTATACATTTCACTTTACTGTAGACTTTAATGCCCAAAGCCCTCCTTTGCTCTACAGATCCTTATCACGATGCCTTCCTTGTCCCTCTTTTCATTTTTTTATCTTTTCCTTAAATGCTGTGATTGTGAGCTTTCATTACTAATAGATAAGAGGCTATGTGGAAAAGGGAAAGATTGTATCTTACAAAATCTTAGAAAGCTCTGGGTATTTCAAAGATATTTTTAGTAAAAGCACAAAAGTAAATTTGGTAGGTCTTTAGCAGCTAGAATTTGTGTAAGACAATTGATACCAGCCTCACGCACCCATGATTCTATACTGCATTACTTAGATTTATACGGCGATTTCATTTTGCTCATGCTTATCAGTAAATGAGCCTGAACACTCAGGTGCCCTAACTTACCAGGGCATTTCTTGTCTTTATTGGAAATCTTTAGTCAAGGAAGAGATGTCTTATTCTCTGTTTGGTAATGTCCAGTTGTAAGGGGTAGATAAAATGGCCTCTTGATCTCTCTTCTCTGAAATTCTATGATAAAAGCTATGATAAAAAAATCTTCTGTTCCTTTGAAGAAGACAACCAGCCCTTTGCTATCTCTGCTTGGGAACTCAGAAGAAATGAAGCCAAACTTGATCATGGAGAACTTGGCTTATTTCTGTGTACACTTTCCAATGGTCAGGGCATTTAGTCAATGACATTGATAGAAATGGAGGCTGGTGACATGAAGTTGAGGGTGCTCTCTCATGAGGTGGAACTCTAGCTCTTGATCACTGTGTGATGTGGATAAACGTTTTCATCTACCTATTTCACTTTGCCAGCTGCCAAATGTAGGTCTTTGATTTCTGTTCTCCCTAAACTTCCTCTGTGTTCTGAAATTCAAGAGTCTAGGATGAAGAGTTCTACAGTGTGGGGGCTGGATGATTGCTCAGGGCTCTCCTAGTCCCAGGAGAATTTGAAGGAAAGACTCTGGGAGGAAAGAGGATGAAACATAATGCTCTTGTAAATCCTTGGGGATTTATAGGAGAAGATTTTATGGTAAGTAAAATTTTATGGTAAGTAAATTCCTTATAGCTGTATGACTATTCCACATTGAATAGAAGGAGGGAAATTGGGCTATAAGCTCCTAATTTACAATTAGCCATAACAATTGGGTTTTCTTAAAATGGAAGAGTGCAGCTTCTAGGAAGTATTTATAGTTTAGTGCTCTGCTGTTTTCAAAAGGAAACATAATCCTATTTATTCAAATTCCTTGGTGACACACCATCATCACCTTGCCTTGCTAAATATTAAATAAACTGATTTTCTTCAAAGTATGCTTTCCACCCAAATTGAGTTTATCTATACCTATATATATATATATATATATATATATATATATATATATGAAATAGGAAATATCTATTTCTTATATGCATATGAAATAGAATGCTTACTAGGAAGGATTAGTAGAAGAGCCCTTGTTGAGAGCAATATTTTCCTACTTGGAAAAATGAAAAGGAAATAAAAGTAGCTTCCATAATACAATCTGTCTTATCAATAATCTTTCCAGAAACAGCAACACAACATGCCAGACTTGCCTCAAGATAAATCCACAAAGTGCCATTTGGGAGCTCTAGGATTTACTACTTGCCCTTTCAGAAAATTTGTATCACCCTGATACAAAACCAGACATATCAAGGAAAGAAACCTTGAGACTAATATCTCTGATGCACATAGATGCTAAAATTCTTAATAAATACTAGCAAATTGCATACAAAAATATATTTAAAACTTAGTACACCATGATCAAGCTGGGTTCATTCCAGGGATGCAAGTTTGGCTCAATATACAGAAATCAATAAATTTAACTCATCACATCAATATTCTTAAATATAAGAATCATATTATTATCTCAATAGATACAGAAAAAGTATTTGCCAAAATTTAACATATTATTATGCTCAAAAAACATTATATTATGCTCAAATGTCTAGAAAAACTAGGGATAGTAGGAACATACCTCAACCCTGTAAAAGGTATACATGCTAAACCCAAGGCCAACATCATTCTAAATGAAGAAAAATTGCAAGCATTCCCTCTAAAAACTGGAGAAAGATTTCTCATAGACTCTCCTCTGATCCCCCACACCTAGGAATGAGACCCCCACACTGACATAGTAGTTAGGAAAGGAGGAACACTGGGGTAATGTTACTGTTTCTCAGTTGCATGGCATGGACAATACGTCTGTATTGGTGGGAAATAAAAACTGTCTAAGTGGTAGACTTAGAATTTTTGGCAGTTGACAGAAGGATTTTTATAACCACATTAGTATCAATCATACTGTAGTGATTTTAATTGCTAAAACCCACCATTAATGATGAATATGTTTAAGTGTCTTTTGTGTCTTTCAGGGTGAGGAAAATACTAGAAACTTGAATTAGATCATAAAGAGGAAATACTGAGAACTGATGTTTTTAGCTTGGCACCAAAGTGTTTCAGAATCAGAAGTTCAGATCACCCTCTGTTGAATACTTCTATCAACATGATCAAAGATGAGATAGAAGTATTTTAGGTAAAACTTAAAGCCATCATTGTAAACATCACACACACAATCACTTCGCAAAAATAAAAAAACCTGCATGAGATATCTACATTTTTAGCCGGACATGGTGGTACACACCTGTAATCAGCAACTCAAGAGGCTGAGGCAGGAGGATCGTGTGTTCAAAGCCAGACTCAGTAATTTCATGAGGTCCTAAACAACTTAGTGAGACCCTGTCTCAAAATAAAATATAAAAAGGGATGGGGATGTGACTCAGTGGCTAAGGACCTACTATGGTTTAGATGTGATGTCCCCCAAAGGCTCACATGTGAGACAATGCAAGAAGGTTGGGAGGAGAAATGATTAGCTCATAGCCTTAACCTAGGACCCAAGTGAATTAATTCCTGGTGGGATTAACTGAGTGGGAACTGGAGACAGTGGGATGTGGGGTGTGGCTAGAGGAAATGGTTCATTGGGGACATGGCTCTGGGGTATATATATATATTTGTTTCTGTTTTCTGATGACCATATGAGTTGCTTTCCCTTGACACCCTCTTCTACCATGATGTTCTGACTTTCCTTGAGCCCTGAGGAATGGAAACAGCCTTCTATGAACTAAGACCTCTAAAACCATGAGCCCCCAAATAAACCTTTCCTGCTTTACAGTTGTTCTGGTCAGGCCCTTTAGTCACAGCAGTGAAAAAGCTGACTAAAACAGGGCTCCTGGGTTCAATTCTCTGGTATCAAACAGTAAATACACACACACACACACACACACACACACACACAAAATTATATTAGAAATATATATGTGTGTGTCTAATATAATTTTATTAGGAAACACTTCGTTTTATAAAATTTGGCTTCATTATTTCTTAGATTCACTCAGTATTTAGTAATTAACTTAAAGTCTTCAATGACTTTCTTGTCTGGTTTTATTCTTGGTTAATTGTTTTATAAAATACACCCCTGATTTTGATTCTAAGTTCTTCACAATTTTAATACTCTTTCTTTCTAAATCACCTTGATTATCACAATCATAAAACATGCTGGAGTTCTCCTTGCTTTGTGACTCACTAGAAGAGTGATGCTCACTTTGGGTTATCATTTGAATTGGTGCAAGCTTTTGAATAAAACAAGATAGTTAGAAAAGGAAAATGTCCAGCAAAAATTGCCAGAAAGCAGTGAGCTTAACAAAAACCTTTACCAAGGTGTCATAACTATTCATGATACTACACCGTCTATGAACTTGAAGTCACTATTGCAAAGGTATTTGTCAGTATTATTTCTATCATTAGTCATTTTTTCAAATACTGCTTAGGTGTACATCTTCTGTGAAGTCAGAACACATTTTGCACCAATAAATATATGCTTTATATATACTGGGGTCATATACACATTAATGTGATACATAACACATTTCTGAATCACTTCCAAATTTTGTGGCAATTAAAGTATAAATACTTTCATGCATTTAATTATGTTCTCAAATGCAGTATTCTAATCCCTAAAGCAGGTGATGATTTCCTAGTGGCTCTACTCATCAGTGGCATAAACATTGATTTATTTGACCTAAAAAAAAAAAAAAAAAACATTTTTTACAGTCCTTCTCTCAGAAGAGGAATCATGAGTTTTTCCAGTAACAATTTAGATATGTCAATCTGAGATGCTTCCTAGAGTTTGGATTTCATCTATACATATATATTAATTTGACCAAATTACTTAACAGAGATAATAAATGACCTTATCTAGTGCCCCATCAGTCTCAATAAAGTACCCTAAGTAATTATCTTTATGGTAAGCTCCTATTTCAGCATAATTAGCATAGCTAATTGTAACAGAGTTTGACTACAAAGTTTTATATTTGATTTCAGTTATATTTACACAAACATGGAAAAAGTATATGAGTTTTGAGCATTTCAGCCTGTTCTTAAGAAGCTTATTTCGTCCATCCTCCCCTCCTTATGTCAATTCCACTCATTTCCTTTTGCTGCTCTTCAACCTGCTGCAAGAATGGGAAGCTAAACTAAAGGTGATCTTGCAAATACAGTATTTCTCTAAAGAGAAGGTGTACGTGCACATGCACACATAGAATATTCAAGTAATTATTATTATATCATAAACATGAACAAAATCAAAGGAAAGAAAGACAAAGAGGTTGGACGTGAGGTCCCGTGCTCTATGACACAGACATTTGGAACACATTGTTTCCAATGAACCATCAGTTATTTGAATCTTTATAAATGTTGCAAAGTCCTATTCACTAATGCAGTTTGCCCCCCAAAATGTATTCAGGATGAAAGTAACTTGTGGGATTCCAGGCCCCTTTTTCAAGTGCACATTATGGGAAAGTTTAAAGATAATTGTGTGGAAAGTGATCTGTTGAAATAAAATGATCATATGCTAAAGACAGAAGATAACCAAGAGGACAGTGTTTGTCATTTGTGGTATTTGACAGATTTGTTATTTACATCAAGTAACAAAATTTACAAAGCAACAAAGAAGAAAATTAGCCAACTTATGCATTAAACCCCACCAATACAGGGTAACCTATGTTCTTTCAACCTGGATCTTGTTTCCTTACATGAACATCTGAAATTATTGCCTTTTCTACAGATATTTATTAAAACTTTATGTAGAAACTATACTATTTTCCTTTTCAGTGTTTTTCCTGATTTTGATTGCCTGATGCTGTACTTATTAGACCCAATCTATTATTTGGTATAAAAGATTAGTCCACTGCTCAGCATCCCTTTTATCTGTTTATTTTTAAAACCTAATCTAAATTATAGGATTTATGTTTCATGCATTGTTCTGTGACAAGTTTGAATAATTTCAACTACTTATTGAATCTTATCTAACACAATCAGGTTTGCCATAGAGGCTTTAGCTTGAGCCAAGGAAAAGGAATCTGGCTAACCTAGGGAGGCATACTGAGTTCCTTCTTTTAAAATTATATATATTTTCCTTCATTTAACAATAATTTTGGGGGGAGATAAGTAAAAGTTATTAAATCTGAAAAATATTTGAACTAAAATAATAAAAGTCACCTTCAAAAAAATAATTTCCAAATCCACTAATAATAAGTAATATCTTAAGAATTCCAGGTTTTCCATCTAGTCCTTTTATGTATGTGCCTGGGTACATTTAAACTTTCTTTTTTTTTTTTTTTTGCTAACATTAGAATAATAATCTTTATCTAAATTATCTCATGAGTATCCTCCATGTTCTTAAATACTCTTTTAAAACACATGATAGAATTTATTTGGAGTACAAATGAAATGTTTTTTTAAAAAAAACTTGGAGAATTTTAAAAGGTAAAAGGATAGAACAAAAATCACTTACCATCTTATTCAGAATTTTTATATTTTTGTGAATGTCCTATCTACCTCCCAAATATTTTTACTGGCTGGATAATATTCTATCATAAAGTAGATCACTGTTTATGTCCAATTTTCCTGTCTTGCGATGTGTTGTTATTTCCTGAATTTTAAAATTTTGAAAACTCTTGTTATTGCTTATTCATCCCTATGTATGTGTCAAGATTCTGATTTTAAAACATATTCGTTTAGGGGGACTTACTGGATCAAGAAGCATATATTATAAAACTTTTTGTTGCACACTGGCAAACTGCTGTTGAGAAAGATGGATGAAAGATGGTACATCACATCTTCAGACGCTTCTGTGGATGCATCCTGCTATGATTAACTTTGTATTGTACTGAATTCCCCACAGCATATTTTGATTTGTATTAATATGCTTATTTTTATATTGTATTGATGCTATTGTCATTACCCTGTATTTTTCTTTACTATAAATCTTCTCAACTACATTTATCCTTTAGTCTTCCTTAGTAATTGACAGACAGTCTCTAAAAATAATTGATATTTTGAAAATGTTGATTTGAGGATGATTCAAATAGAAAGATAGGAAAAACTAAATGAATGTTAGAATTGGTATTCAAGAGAATTTTCTTTAATGTCTGATAACTGAAGGAGAAGAAACCCCTAGAGTTACAGTGGTATGTCTCAAAGACTATTGCTCATCAAATTTAGTTAGAAAGGGGGTTTCCCTTCAGGACCAGTGTTATTGCCATATATCTATTATTTGCAATAATATGTAGGAACATATTTGTCCTTAAAAAGGTGATGATAAGTAATGACCATATTATTTGCAGTTATCTTTAGAATACTATAGGAATAAAACTATGTCATGCATTTATGATTGTTTTAGAGCATGAATTTTCTTTTGCTAGAGAGTATTATATCAATTTGGAAAAAGTAGATAAACATGAGAACTGGAGGTGGACATTGGGAAATGGCCTTGATCTTGATTACAACTTGTGAAATTACATTTGTTATTATATGTAACAGTTGTTAATCTATAGAAAAATGCTTTTAACTATTCTGCCCACACACCAATAAAAGACAGTAATTGTAGGAAGAGAGGTAATATGAGGAAAAATGTCAAAACAAATACATTTTTAATTCATAAATGTGAAATCAATGAGAAATTAAGATTTTTAATAAATTTTATTTTCAAAAGACTTTTGACTATTCCTTTAACTTATGATCTTACTTTATAACAAAAATCTCTCTGTTCCATAAAAGATCAGACAAAATACAGCCATACTATTGTGAAGAAATAAATGAAGTAAAAACCATTTAGGTGATGAAATGAAGGCTGAGTGAATACATTTTGTAATTTATAGGAGAATTAAATTTTATATTCTATATTCTTCTTGAATGATAATGATGTTGATGTATAGTGCACCTCCTTTTAAAAATTATTAGAGACTATTGTATGTTATTCTCATAATTGATAGTTCTCTTTCACTTCAGACATCCTCATTGTATTTTCATTAAATTTTAACCATATTTGGAAAACTGTGCTTAATAATATACAGAGCAAATCAAGATATCTTCTAATAGATGCAATAAAAAGTGAACAAGTCAATAATACTTAAATGAAAAATGATTTGTAATGTATTGATACATTATGAGGTCAGAGATGCCTATCACTAGGTATATAAGTCACCTAAAGTTAACTTCTGGATACGAGAATATGTTGTTTGTGTCTTTAAATTTGCTATTGAGAGTAATAATTATAGATGTTATTCATTATGACCATCTCCCCACATCATGTACACATCTCAGATGGTACTGTCTTTGATTCCTGTGACTCTGTGTACCCTTTGTTAAATAGTGTTTTGCCAAACAGACTGGCAAAATTCACCTCACAAATTCATTAAAGGGACAGTAATCATACTTAGTTTGACATTGGGAAAATTGTTAAACTTCTTTAAAAATTTATTTTCTTGTAAAATAGGGATAATAATAGTACCTACACCTAACAGGAAAATGTCAGAGCTGTGCATCTAGAGAGATGGTGCACATTTAAGTATTTGACACAGGCCTTGTCGTAAGACAAATATGGTCATTATTATAATTCCTTGTTTTATACTAAATTTGAGCAATGCTGTACTCTACCAAGATATGAAACATAATGACAATCACCAAATCTTTGGGGGATAGTTTTTAGTGGCAAGTGTTCTGACAAACATGGTGGGGGATATAAGCAACTCTAAAATTGAATCTTTGTTATTTATTGTTTAGCTTAGGATGAAAATCATATCTGGGTATATGAAATCTTTTAAGTTCCAAATAAGATATACAAACATAGCCTGCTCTAAAATATGAAAAGAATGTTTAGAATTTGTGAATTTCTTCTCTGTGACTTTTATTGGTTACCTACAAATGTCTGTCATCTTTTTCCCCATTTTTCTAAGGAAGAGAAAGTTCAAAAGAAGAGATTCATTTAAAAGCAGAATCAAAATAAGAGATAATAGGTAAACATTCATTAATTATCCAATTATTAGGACCTGTTTGCCACCACTCTATCCAACACTCACATGAATGCTCTGAGACATAAATTCTGCATTAAGTAATGCAAAAGAAATGAAGCATAGGATTTATCAAATACTTATTTAAATAAACTAATGATTGAATTAATCAGGAAGGTAGTAACATAATTATAATAGGATGTCTCTTATTATATGCCTGGTAGTCAATAAAAGTGTAAAAGCAGGAATTTTAAATAATTTAAAAATAAATGCAGATTTTATGTTAATTAAAATATGTGAATGTAATTTTATTCACTATTTTACTAGAACAATTAAATTTTTTTCATTAAGGATCCATCATTGAAAAACTTACTTGTGCTTTCATATTTGATCAAATCACACTGTGTATGAGTTTCTGTTTAATTTATTTTAAGATAGTTAAAAGACAAATTGCAAGTTCATCCAGAGTTTTTAATAATTATTTTTTTAAAATATTTTTTAGATGTTGATGGACCTTTATTTTATTCATTTATTTATATATGGTACTGAGAATCGAACCCAGAGGCCTCACACAGGCTAGGCAAGTGCTCTACCACAGCCACAACTCCAGCCTCCCAATTCTTTATAATAGTCTTGCCCAAAGCAAAACAGGGAGTTAAACAAAATAAGATTCATTTTTAAAGAGTATTTGCTATATTTACAAAGCATTCTACTTGGATTTCATAAAAAATATATTTTAAAAAATATTCATTTATCATTGGCCCTTGTCATATTTAATCAAATAATATAAATACAAAAAAGTGGCAAAAACAGGTTTGAGAATAAATATCCTTGCCCTTGTTAATGGGTAATTCTGCTGTCCAACTATACCTGAGGACAATCTACTATGTACACTTGCTCAATGTACCATGGACAATACAAAATTTGTCATTGATACTGGTTAGGAATGATTCTATTAAGTTGTACTGAGCACTCACAACTAACAGGCCATTGGCCTATCTTGATGAATTCACAGTCTAGTGAGGAAGGCAAATTTTTTTTTTTTTTTAGCTTCTTTTTTTTTTTTTTATTGGTCGTTCATAACATTACATAGTTCATAATACATCATATTACACAGTTTGATTCACGTGGATTATGAACTCCCCCTTTTACCCCATATACAAATTGCTGTATCATATCAGTTTCCCTTCCATTGCTTGACATATTGCCTTTCTAGTGTCTGATGTATTCTGCTGTCTGTCCTATTCTCTACTATCCCCCCTCCCCTCCCCTTTTCTCTCTCTACCCCTTCTACTGTAAATCATTTCTTCCATTTGTATTATCTTGTCTTGCCCCTCCTTTCCTCTTATATGACATTTTGTATAACCCTGAGGATCGCCTTCCATTTCCATGCAATTTCCCTTCTCACTCCCTTTCCCTCCCACCTCTCATCCCTGTTTAATGTAAATCTTCTTCTCAAGCTCTTCGTCCCTACCCTGTCCTTGTTTACTCCCCTTATATCAAAGGAGTCATTTGGTATTTGTTTTTTAAAGATTGACTAGCTTCACTTAGCATAATCTGCTCTAATGCCATCCATTTTCCTCCAAATTCTATGATTTTGTCATTTTTTAATGCAGAATAATACTCCATAGTATATAAATGCCACATTTTTTTTATCCATTCATCTATTGAAGGGCATCTAGGCTGGTTCCACAGTCTTGCTATCGTGAATTGAGCTGCTATGAACATCGATGTAGCAGTGTCCCTGTAGCATGCTCTTGTTAGGGCTTTAGGGAATAGACCGAGAAGGGGAATAGCTGGGTCAAATGGTGGTTCCATTCCCAGCTTTCCGAGAAATCTCCATACTGCTTTCCAAATTGGCTGCACCAATTTGCAGTCCCACCAGCAATGAACAAGAGTGCCCTTTTCCCCACATCCTCTCCAGCACTTATTGTTGTTTGACTTCCTAATGGCTGCCAGTCTTACTGGAGTGAGATGGTATCTTAGGGTAGTTTTGATTTGCATTTCTCTGACTGCTAGAGATGGTGAGCATTTTTTCATGTACTTGTTGATTGATTGCATGTCCTCCTCTGAGAAGTGTCTATTCGGGTCCTTGGCCCATTTATTGATTGGGTTATTTGTTATCTTATTGTCTAATTTTTTGAGTTCTTTGTATATTCTGGTTATTAGGGCTCTATCTGAAGTGTGTGGAGTAAAGATTTGTTCCCAGGATGTAGGCTCCCTGTTTATCTCTCTTATTGTTTCTTTTGCTGAGAAAAAACTTTTTAGTTTGAGTAAGTCCCATTTGTTGATTCTATTTGTTAACTCTAGCGCTATGGGTGTCCTATTGAGGAATTTGGAGCCCGACCCCACAGCATGTAGGTCGTAGCCAACTTTTTCTTCTATCAGATGCCATGTCTCTGATTTAATATCAAGCTCCTTGATCCATTTTGAGTTAACTTTTGTGCACGGGGAGAGATAGGGATTCAGATTCATTTTGGTGCAAATGGATTTCCAGTTTTCCCAGCACCATTTGTTGAAGATGCTATCTTTCCTCCATTGCATGCTTTTAGCCCCTTTATCAAAAATAAGATAGTTGTAGTTTTGTGGATTGGTTACTGTGTCCTCAATTCTGTACCATTGGTCCACCCGCCTGTTTTGGTACCAGTACCATGCTGTTTTTGTTACTATTGCTCTGTAGTATAGTTTGAAGTCTGGTATCGCTATACCGCCTGATTCACACTTCCTGCTTAGTATTGTTTTTGCTATTCTGGGTCTTTTATTATTCCATATGAATTTCATGATTCTTTTATCGATTTCTACAAGATATGCTGTTGGGATTTTGATTGGCATTGCATTGAACTTATATAGGACTTTTGGTAATATCGCCATTTTGATGATGTTAGTTCTGCCTATCCATGAGCAGGGTATATTTTTCCATCTTCTAAGGTCTTCTTCTATGTCTTTCTTTAGGGTTCTGTAATTTTCATTGTATAAATCTTTCACCTCTTTTGTTAGGTTGATTCCCAAGTATTTTATTTTTTGGGGGGATATTGTGAATGGAGTAGTTGTCCTCATTTCCGTTTCGGAGGATTTGTCGCTGATATACAGGAATGCCTTTGATTTATGTGTGTTGATCTTATATCCTGCCACTTTGCTGAATTCATTTATTAGCTCTAATAGCTTCTTTGTAGACCCTTTTGGGTCTGCTAGGTATAGAATCATATCATCTGCAAATAGTGATAATTTAAGTTCTTCTTTTCCTATTTTTATGCCTTTAATTTCTTTCGTCTGCCTTATTGCTCTGGCCAGTGTTTCGAGGACTATGTTGAACAGAAGTGGTGAGAGAGGGCATCCCTGTCTTGTACCAGATCTTAGAGGGAATGCCTTCAATTTTTCTCCATTCAGAATGATGCTGGCCTGTGGCTTATCATAGATTGCTTTTACAATGTTGAGGTATGATCCAGTTATCCCTAATTTTTCTAGAGTTTTGAACATAAAGGGATGCTGTACTTTGTCGAATGCTTTTTCTGCATCTATCGAGATGATCATATGGTTCTTATTTTTAAGTCTATTGATGTGGTGGATAACATTTATTGATTTCCGTATATTGAACCAACCTTGCATACCAGGGATGAATCCTACTTGATCATGGTGTATAATTTTTTTGATATGTATTTGAATCCGATTCGCCAGAATTTTATTTAGGATTTTTGCATCAAGGTTCATTAGAGATATTGGTCTGTAGTTTTCTTTCTTTGAAGTGTCTTTGTCTGGTTTCGGAATCAGGGTGATGTTGGCCTCGTAGAATGAATTTGGAAGTTCTCCCTCTTTTTCTATTTCCTGAAATAGCTTGAAAAGTATTGGTGTTAGTTCCTCTTTAAAGGTTTTGTAAAACTCTGCTGTATACCCATCCGGTCCTGGGCTTTTCTTAGTTGGTAGTCTTTTGATGGTTTCTTCTATTTCCTCTATTGTTATTGGTCTGTTTAGGTTGTCTATATCCTCCTGGCTCAATCTGGGCAGATCGTAAGACTCAAGGAATTTATCTATGCCTTCACTATCTTCTATTTTATTGGAGTATAAGGATTCAAAGTAATTTCTGATTATCTTCTGTATTTCTGTAGTGTCTGTTGTGATATTGCCTTTTTCATCCCGTATGCTAGTAATTTGGGTTCTCTCTCTTCTTCTCTTCGTTAGCATGGCTAAGGGTCTGTCAATTTTATTTATTTTTTCAAAGAACCAGCTTTTAGTTTTGTCAATTTTTTTCAATTGTTTCTTTTGTTTCAATTTCATTAATTTCAGCTCTGATTTTAATTATTTCTTGCCTTCTACTTCTTTTGCTGTTGTTTTGCTCTTCTTTTTCTAGGATTTTGAGATGAAGTATGAGATCATTTATTTGTTGGTTTTTTCTTTTTTTGAGGAATGAACTCCAAGCAATGAATTTGAGGAAGGCAAATTTGTAAAATAATTATCGTGTTACAATGCAAGTGGTATAATAGAGAAATATGTAAAATCCTGAGACTGTGAAGGAGACTTCAAATACTGAATGGAGGCATGAAAAAAAATGGGGTCAATTAGAGGACATTTACCACAACCTTGTAAATTGAATAAAATCTTTAATTTTCTTTCAGAACTTAACATGAAAAAAATCTATTATAAAAGCAAATGTATGGAGATATGTAAGGAGGGGAAGGAACCAAGAAGTTTGCCCCACTGGAGTCTCTAAGATACTAGACAGTCTGCTACGATTCCTTATGAGTAGCAGGAAAGGAAAATTATGGAAGGACAGAGAAATGGAAAGGTTCATTCCAGCCTGGAGTATGGGTGATATAGAGCATGTGGTGGATAGGTAAAGGGCTCCTGTAGGAGGTGACATTTAAGCATTCATCATGCATTAGTCCTTTTTATGCTGGGCTGGTGTTACTGCCAGATCAGCCACACCTGATTCTGCTGTCTGGAGCAACAATTCAAGGCTGTTAATATAACCTAGAGAGCTTGACTCACTTTGCACTGTGGGTGCAAATTTTTCTCTCTGTGGTCACATTATGCTACTGTAGAAATCCATGAGACTAGATTCATGGGGCTTATGGATTCTGGGCTTCTTCATTCTGGGAAAAGTTTCTAACTCAGATTCTGAAAGGTGTGGATACTCAATGAGTCAAAGCCTAGGGAGGAGAAGAATCTGGCATGTCACAGAAAAAGAGTCATTTTTACTGCCCTACTTTGGGTTGGACACACATCGTAATTTGTGAAAAGTAGTGCATTCCCTAAAGAAGTAGAACACTGCTAACTCTCGTTTTAGTGGAAAGGCCAGATATAACTGCAGCCAGATTAGCAAGTAATTTCTTCTTTCCTAAAATTGTACAAAGCCCACTCAGAGCCAATGTGGGCCCTCACTGCCCAGGAAACTGTATTAACTTTAGTCACTGAAATCCCAGTGAGTATAGCAATGAAATAATTCAGGCACTCTTCACTTGCCTTAGTTTGTTTTGCTTTAGGATCACAAAATGTGTTTCAAGTGCAGCTGTCAGAAGCCACTGGTGCTGAATGATTAGTGATGATTTTAGTCAAACCTTGGCAACTATCCAAACATCTAAGCCATAGCTCTTGGTTAAAAAAAAAAAAAAATGTGGGATGACACAGGTTCTTTCTTTCTTTCTTTCTTTCTTTCTTTCTTTCTTTCTTTCTTTCTTTTTTCTTTCCTCCCTCCCTCCCTCCCTCCCTCCTTCCCTTCTTTCTTTCTTTCTTTCTTTCTTTTTCTTTTTCCTCATAAAGACTATAGGAGTTTCATGGAGAAATTAAATAAACCATGTATCCACACATCATTGCCTACATTCTTACAATTTTATACCAGTTCTTGGGATCACTTCATTCTTTTTCAAGGCTGTTGTGGGATAAGACTATGAAGGAAAGGCCTGGCATCCTTTGCATGTATTTAAGTCTAACTCCTGCTATGTATCAGGATGGCCGGGGTCCTCAAGCCTCAGCCTTATAATAGGGGAAAGTGAGTACAGAAATATCCATCTGACCTCTTGGCATTCCCATTGATATAGAACAACAAAGAGTGCTTTGAGAACTACAAAACACTGACCATGTCGAAAATATTAAATAACATGACACTTATTGTTGATTTTATAAGGCAATTACAGTGTCACAAAATCATGTGTGGCACCAAGTTCCATAAAGCAGATTTGAAATATTTTATCAGTTTTCAAATCTCAAGCTCAAACTCTTTCCTGTGTCCCCTATTAGCAAAATATTTGAGTGAATTCTCATGATTTTATATAGTGCATGTGTGTTTTTGTTAACATATTATTTGTATATGGATACAACATCTTTATTTTATTTATTTATTATTATGTTGTACTGAGGATCAAATCCAGTGCCTCGTGTGTTCGAGGCAAGTACTCTACCACTGAGCCACAACCCCAGCCCCTTAGATAAACTTTTTAATGAAGCCAAAGCTAGCTAAATCCAGAAGAGTAGTGATCAAGTTGTGTTCCATATATCAGCAGCATCAACATCACCTAGGAACTTAGAAATTCATTAGGGCTCACCTCAAAACTGAATCAGAAATTCTGGAGGAAAAGGTCCAGCAATTCATGTTTTAATCAGCTCTCCAACTGGGTGAACCACTGATATTGAAGTAAATTAACAAAACAGATTTTAAGTATTTGCATTTATTTATTTGTTCATTTTTTATTGCTTAAGTATTTGCATTTATTGATGTGTTATCTCAAAAAATATAGTTAGGGACTTTTGGCATACCACACTATCTTCGCCTTTGCCATAATTGACCTGACATCTCATCACCTTTGCCATTTTCTACCAGTTAAGAATTAAGTTCCAAGTGCTGTTCGCAGTCAAAAGAAGGAAATTACAGAGGTTCCATGGGTCATTGGGATTCAACTTAGAATTCTACCTATTATACCATAATGGAAGGCATGGTAAATATCCTAGGAAATGTATGAAATATCCATTTTGGAAATGAGACGTTTAGATTATTTGATTGGCTAGAGAGAGCATCGAACCTGCTAGCCCAACTTACCAGCACCTTTGAATCAAGTAATAGTCACAGCCAAAGTGCTATTGGTCCTTATTTTCTATTTCATGGGGGGATCTGCCCCTTAACTTGACAGTATGTCTCTGGCTGGTCATGTTGCCAGATGGTTGCAACTGCCTCCATATGAACACTTCTCATGAGGCACATGCCAGAGTGTTCAACAATAGAGAGTGGGAATTCCCTTGGTTTATAATGTCTATTTTGTGACTACTTATAAATAAACATTTAAGGCTTAGCAGTATTTACCCTAAGAGTTGCTTTCATAGAGCAGACTATTGGTACAGAAGTGGTAAGAGGACACCACTGCTACTACTACCTCTAATCCCCAGGGAATATGATTATTTACCAAAATAGGGAAAAAGAAAATTAGCATAGGTCAGTTTACATAAGAAATGAAGTACTTGCATTATACATTGTTACATACTCTGGGCTGCCAAGAAATCCTAGAAGGCTAGGTTAACAATTAAATCACATGCTTGCATGGCAATCAGTAAGACTTCAAAATAGCAATGATAAGGATATGGGAGAAAATGTACACTGTGAGAATCTTTTAAGTTTGAACGTCAGCCTCTTATTCAGAGTTCTAAATATACTGCTGTCAGAGTCCAACTATAAACCTAAATGCCTGGCTTCATAGAGTTGATGAATCTTTCCATTGGTTCATCCCATCAGCATCAAGGGGAAGAGCTTGGTTTCTGAGGAGACTCCTAATCTTTACCCAGGCTGATATGCTGAGAGCCTTCTTGGTACCATCCATTTCATGATAGATAAAGAAATATTTTACCTATTTTCTTAGTCACATATGTTTCACTAGATACAATGCAAAGAGATCAAATAACTTTAAATGTAGAACACTTTGGTTTCAAGTGAAATCCAAAACCTTTAAAGGCCTAAAAAACAGATATTGAGCAAAATTGGCTAACAAAGCAATTGCTCAAAAACAGAAGCAGAGCATAAAATAGTCAATAAATTTCACCTCTATTCCACACCAAATGCAAGCACAAGAGTCTATATAAATTTAAGGTGCATGTGGACAGATGGTATGTACACTAAATGAAACTTCCAACCAGATAAGTTATCACTGGAATCCAAGTGTTTCCCAATTAAGACATGCAGAACAATTGTTAGGGTCTGTAAACAAGTCAGGATGGCGCTTGGCATTTTGCCAGAGGAAGTGGTTTGTGAAGTAATGCCAGCGAGCCATTAAGTGTGGAGATTCCTTATTGGTTGACTGCTGTATCTAGTTTATGTTAATTAAGATAAGCTGTCCTACAATAAACGGCCCCCGCTCCTGCTGTATCTATCTACAGAAGTTGCTGATAACCCCCGGTTATTTTGCTGCAGCTGGACTGCGGCAACAATGCCAATGTAACATACAAATACATTATCTCCCCCCTAAGTGACTGATAACAATTTCATTACTTGTATCTGTAGTTTTTAAAGGGTTTAAAACTGTTTGGCATTAAATATTGTCTATTTGAGGCATAGAAGGAAGCTAACACCACACTGAATCATGAGCTCAGGATTTCAGGCAACATATTTCCAGTGGCAAATGACCTTTGGTATTCTTTCCTCTCCCTAAATTATATGCTAATTTAAAAAATTATTCCTCTTTACTATCACACGCTCAGATTTCAACTTCTGACCATGATAATTAGATGAAAAATGTTAATAATGACAAATACATAGAATTCCTATTCTACCCATATTGTATTATTATATACTAATTTACAATAAAGGTTATACTTGTCACATAATTTCAGAATTGTCTCCTAGAAACCATTCTTCACATAATATAGTACACATATGGGGCAAAGTATATTGCTACTTACGGACTCTCTTACTTACTCCTGTTTAGTACCAGTAAAATTTTTGAGAGAAAAGATTTTATGAATAGTCACGACCTAATTATAGCACTAAGAATTTCCAACTAAAGAAGAAAAAATATGTTAGTTGTTTAAATTTTGATTTTACAATGGAGAAATTGTAGATCAATAGTCCACTTGTTTATGGTTTCTATTGTGCTATCCTGAAGGTATTTTAATTAAGTCAACAACCACAACAAGAAATGTGTCATTCAATGTAACTTTATTTACTGTTTATTGCACATAACTCAAGGTCTTTAATTTCTAACCACCAAAGGTTCAAATGAGTATGTTTCCATGAAATCTAACATTGACATTAGTGAATTCATTTATTCATGTTGTGTTCTTATTGTAAACCTCTGAATTATTCACATTTGCCTTAAATCCTGAACTCATAAGCGTGGACCATGCACAGGTTGGTAGCAAGCCAGAAAGCCACTCTGCAAGCCAAAGGATAGTCTGCCTAAGGAGAAAATTCATAGCACAACACTGAATGTCCAACCAAAGTCATCTCGGAATTATACATATATTGACTTAATTCATATAGGGTCTGGAACTCCACTGGTTTGTTGGTTATGAGGTTGACCTGATTTCGGGAGAATTTTTCCTGGAATAATTAAGGAAAGGGGGCTGGATGGATCTTTCTTCTTAGTTGCTTGTTCCTCTCCAGCACTTTCATCTTTCTTCTCATCCTCTTTGGCTCCTTTGGTTTCTTCTTTTTCTTCACCTTTACTTCCTCCTTCTTCTTCTTTTGCTTCTTCAATTCTTCCTTGGCAGCTTCTTCCTCTTTGGCTCCCTCCTCTTCCTCTTCCTCTCCTTCTCCTCCTCCTCCTCTTCAACTTCCCCTTCAGAGAGCCACTTGTCCTTTGCTTCCTCGGCTTTGGCAGCCTCGATGGTCTCCTCCTCCTCTATCTGTTCTTCCTGGACGTGGCTGGTAAAGTTTAGAGGAGAAGAAGTGGGCGGACATCAAGTAGGAGCTGGTCTGCAGACTTCCATTTCCATAGGCAGATCAGCCAAAGAGCTGGGCGCTTTTGGAGTAGCTACTTGTTAAGCTGCCCACGCTGGTGAAACTGAGATGGGTCTTTGCCTTCTAAGAGTTTACTTTAAACTACAATCTCCATATCCAAAGCCATCTTCACGTGAAGGAGTCTGGGTATTCTTTTAGGTAATGTGACATTTCGCTCTTTGTAGTTCTCAGTTCATTTTCTTATTTGTTGATTGTGTCCTGCATAGCACTATGTCGGTGTTCTGCTTGTCCTCTAGCTCCTGCAGCTGCTTCTAAAGGGCTTCGTCCATACCCAGCAGGCTTCAATCTCCAGGGTCTTGGCCTTGAGCAAGTGACCACTCTTGTCACCTCTTTCTTAGCCGCGCGCACCGCGTGGGTGTTCCTGGCAGCGCTCTCAGGCAGCATGGTGAAGTGGCTCTTGCCCTCTTGGGCATTCTGCATGTTCTTGGAGGCCAGCTTCTCATATTGCGCGCGGATGTCCTTGAGCACGGAGAAGAGGTCGGGCTTGGAGGACACGTCCATCTCCAGTGAGATCTGTGTGTACTGGATCTGCATCTGCAGCTCTGCGTTCTCCTCCTCTTGCACTTTTTTTTAGAAAAGTGATTTCGTTCATCAGGCTGAGCTCCGCCTCAAATGCGCCTTTGCGCGTCCGCATCAGCCCGCCCTAGGTCGGAGCGGCTCAGCACCTCCTCTTCACAGCGCGCTTGCAGGTTGTGCAGAGTCTCCTCCAGCTCTTCCCATTCTCCCTGAAGCGCCTGCTTCTCCTTGGTAGCGTCTTCCGCCTCCAGGCGCAAGTCGCAAATCTCCTGCTCCTACAGCGTCTGGAAGCGGGACGGCTTGGAGTGCTTCTGGCGCAGCACCAGCAGCTCTGCTTTCAGCACCTTGTTCTGCTGCTCCAGCTCTTGCAAGCGCTCGAGGAAGTTGGCAAAGTGGTCTTTGAGGTCCTAGAGCTGTGCCTTCTCCTGAGTGCGGATGGACTTGAGGTCATTGCTAATGGCGGCTACCTGACTCAGGTGTAGGCTCTCCAGACTGTGCATCAAAGAGGCGGAACTGAACGAGCAGCTGTGGCTCACGGGGGGGGCGGGGCTAGGAGACAGGCACCTAATAGCTGGAGTAAGGTGCTGTAACCGCTGCGCACGCTGGAGTTATGCTCTCCGGGCGTCTCCATAAAGCGCCGCTTATAGGAGGTAAGTAGTAAGGCTCTTTCTTGGCTAAAGGAACTCAGGGTGGCTGTTGGTCCCCCCTGGCCATAGGCGGAGATGGGGGCCTGGAGAGGAGGAAGGACAGGGAAAAAAGGGAAGGAAGAATTGTTATGTGCCTGGGTTCCAGATCATACTTTTTGGTTAAGACTCAAATTCTCTGAGCCTTCTTTTCCTTATACATAAGTTGGATAAGTTAAGCCCTATTCCATTTTTTTGTTTGTTTGTTTGTTAGGGAGGTTAACTAGGGTAATGTGAGTAGAACAAATTGTAAAAAAAAAAAAAAAAAACCTAGCTGAAAATAGATATTGAAGACCTGAGTTCCCCCCACCTCCCAACTGTAAATTAGTCTTGGAGTCCTTGGGGGGGGGGAGGGAAAAGGAGGGCAATTATTAGTTTATTATAAGTTCATTAATAAACTTCATTATTAGTTTATTTTTTTCTATATTGACATTGAATCATAGGCTATAAATTTTGAAAACGGGAGTTATAATTATGACCGTGGTTGTCTATTTTTGAAGGGCCTTGTTTTTAGGACGTTCAGAATAGAGACATCTGCTCCAACTTTCCCCACAGGTAAACAAGGAGAATTGTCACTTTCATTTCTAAACATATGATCCTAAGTTACAGAATTTTAGAAGCCATTAATTACTTTCACTTAGTATGATTATATACCCAGAGGGATACACTTTATCTTGGTAGTTTCTTTGGCATTAATTTGAATGCCAGTAGATCTTAGCCTTTACCTTTCTGTTTTTATTGCCTAATTATTCTCTTCTTTGCAATTCAGGCATCATGTTACGTTAAAATAAGTCTTGTTCTGGCAGCTTAAATAATATTAAACAGTATTCAAGGCAGACCAGATACAATTATGTGTGTATATTTTGAAGGACTTTAAAGAAGACAAAAATGTGTATTTCATCAGCTCAAGTGTAAATTGTACTGTTGTGGTTAAGTGTACAGATTATTGTATCATGAATACCTTGTCAAATCTAGATTTGACATTGTGACTTTGGAAAAAGTATTTTCTCTGTAAGCCTTATTTTCTTAATTTATAAAAATAGGAACAATTATAGCATCTCATAAAATTGTAGTAAGGATAAGGAAGGTCCTGGCACATAGGACATAAAACCAGTCTTTGCTCTTATCTATTATGACATCACAAGATGTTTGAATGTAGGTAATGTAAGGTGTGTTAAATAATATTGCATTTAATCATATCATAGCTATTTACATTTCAAAATGTAAGTAGCTAAAAGAAGAGTTAATAACACTGTGATCTTTTTACAATTGAACATTCAGTTTTTTACTTTAACCACTTTCATGTGGTGATTCATGTGTGTCATGGCCTATGTTAAATTTCAGTGATATTTTTCAGATGATAGGAAAGTAATGAAATAATATATGAGAATTTGACAAAAGTGAACCTGAAAGCCATCAACTGGATATTTTGTTAGAAAAGTAATAATGAGATAAAAATGTGAATTATCTTGAAATTCAGAATGACTTCATTTTTTGGTTGTCTAATACTGATATCTGCAGTTTTCTTTTTGATGATAAAAGTGCATGAGAAGTAAGCATTTTTCTTTACATGAACAATATTTGGGTTTTACATAGTAATAGCTCTTTTAGTTTAAAATTGTTCCCCAATATATTTATTGCTGTTTTGCTACTCTTGAACTTTATTAATAGGGTATCTTGTTATCATAAATTATTTCTTCTCTATTAACATTATTTTAAATCCTGTATTCTTTCTCTTTTATCTGATTTTTTATTTGAAAATATATTTTAGTATATTTTTATGAATCTTTATGGATAGAAACCTATGGACCTGTACAGTATTTCTGGGAATTAATTGTATTCCTATGAGGTAATAAAAGTATTGTTAGTTTGTTATTTAGTACACAAATCTGAAGGTTGAACAGCTATTTAGTGCAAAATTATTGTGGAGGAATGTGTCCTATGAAGTTGAAACACTGATGTGCATTTGACATTTTACAAGCTTTTAGACAAGCTATTTGAACACATACACAATTTTTGTTAAATAAGGAAAAGTGACTTAGGTGTGCTTTCGGTAAAGCCCATTGCCAGCACACCCCATGTTAATTGTGGTAATGCTGGCATCTTTGCTGATGGTGTCACCAGTGATGCAATTTTTCCAAAGGAGCTGTCAATTGGCTTGGTGTGGTGGCATTTCTGTATCCTCCTCCCTTCTACTAGTGATGGTCTAAAATTTGGGGGCCAACAGAGGTGAGGCAAAGAACATCACCCCCCACTGGCACCAAGGCTAAATTTGGGGGCCAACAGAGGTGAGACAAGAACCTCACCCCCCCACTGGTGCATAGGACTATCCACAAGCATGGCTGAATGCTGGACCGGTAGTCATTGACGGGTTGATCTGGTTGCAGTGGATTCAACCTAAGACAGGAAACTGACGCCTAAAGGTCAGTTCTCCCATGATGCGTAAGAACCATATGTTGAATTGGACAACCTACCAGGCACGGTCCTAAGCCACATTGCTTGTTGTTTAATTAATCAGAAGGGGGGGGATGCTGAGGGCCATCGTCAAGTAGGAATGACGCTTCAAAATTTCCTTGCCAGCGTACCCCATGTTAAATGGATTTTGCTGTTGACATTGCATGTAAGGTGACCTTGCTCAAGGACCAAGGCGGATCCAGGTTTAGAGCTGATCAGGTTTGAGGAAGTATCCCGCTCCTTAGGGTGTTCCCGGTTTAAGACAAAAGGAGTTTTAGGGAAGTGGGAGGTTGAAGATTATTGCTGCTGGGAGTAGGGCGTGCCTGGTGCCTGAGTTCCCGCTGAGTTCTCATGGAGAAAAAGTATTTAGGACGTGTATTGTGGGGGAGATAAATAATTTCCCCTGAGTGTGTGTGGAGGCTGGTGTGAGATCTGGAATAAAGAATTGCTGTTTGAACCTACAAAGCTGTGTGGTGGCTCGTGATCTTGTGCCAAGCCGAGACATTGGCATTTGGCAGCCCATCTTCTTAGATTAATTTTATTTATCATTGTGGCTGTCATTGCCCACAATAGGGATTCAAATACAGAAACAGCAACTCATGTTAACAGTGTGTTCCCTATCCTTCTATACCAAGCTAGAGAATGTATTAGAAAGGTTTCAGATAACATTGATCAAATTAGTGTGTGCCTGTGATTTCACTAATACTTTTCTAGGAGCCTAATAATCCAATCTTTGCTCTTATACTATGCTATGCTATATTATTAAGTGCATCTGTATACATTTATATTGTAAAATAACGTATTCTTATATAGTCTTAAGATTTAAAAAATTAACAATCTGAATTTTCTCTAATATCTTTATATTCTTAATTTTCATATTCTAGTACCTGACCTCCTAAAGCTAGAATAATGCAGAACAGCTGAATTTATTCATCAGTGATAAAAGGCCAAAGGAAGATGGTAATGAAAGAAAAAACAAATTTCCTCAGCATAAGCTTTGCCAGTTACTGCTAAGTGTGTAGCTGCCTTACATTTTTAAAGCATGTCTAAAGCAGACACTAATTTTTTCACAATTGTACAAATTAACAATGTACGCTATCTTTACCATATGATTTGACTTTGAACATGTCTTGACATGTTGCTGTTCCTTTAACATTCCTTAGATGGCACACAATGGAAAATATTTTTTTCCTGAACAAAAACATGAACAAAGTATTCTTTGTAAAGTATGCAAGTCAAATATTTAGTTAGGAAGCAAGCCATCATGTGCAACCATTATCTGGTCATAATTTTCCTTTTGGAAAATATACATTTTTAACAGATGCTATCACTGAATATAAAGCAAAAGGTAAAATCAGAAAAAAATACATCTTTATTTTTTCCCTTCCACAGCAGTTAAACAAAAATGCTTTAGTGTTTATTGCAGGTAGATCATATGCAGTTGAATCAATTATCAATGTACTATTGCCAGGCTTATGATGAAAAACTGTGATTGCATTTTGCTATTTACTAAATATTATTTTATCATTGCCATTTAATGTTAGGACTATTTAAACATTTAAATATTCGCTGGCATGATACTTAGAATTTGTTATTAGAGTGTCATAGGAAGGATGTACTGGGTTGGTGGTGATTGGCTTATGCCCATCCACTGAACCTTCCACTCTTCTTCCACTTTGTCCTCCCTTGGAAAAAATTATGTTAGAAGCCCATATCTATAATTCATTCCAGCAGTTCCATCTTGTTTCTTGGCACCAGAAGTTTTATTGGTTCTTTGTGGTTGCTACTGAATTTGTCATATTGTGAGACAACCTATAGGGTGTTCTTACTATATGATCCTAATTATCTTTCAACTAATTATTGATTATTATTTAGAGAATCTTCTTTTGCCATTTCTGAGAGCATATCAGGATTTTATTGTGACAAAATTTTCATATATAAACAAGTTGTATGTCAGCCTGGAGATTCTTTACCCTGCGTTATTTTTTGTTGAGTTCTCCATTTCAATAGAGATGAATTTACAGTTAACCATGAAGGTTTACTATTTCATTTAAAACCTGTGTATCCTTTTAAGAATCATTAAAATGTATATTTAAAATCCTATTATTGGGCTGGGGATGTGGCTCAAGCGGTAGCGCGCTCGCCTGGCATGCGTGCGGCCCGGGTTCGATCCTCAGCACCACATACCAACAAAGATGTTGTGTCCGCCAAGAACTAAAAAATAAATATTAAAAAAAATTCTCTCGAGTTCCGGCAGAGAGCGTGGTGAGAAAGGGGAGTGCGGCCTGCTCCCCCGGGCCCTTTGGGGCCCCCGGCCCCAGGCCGGCTGGTGCGCTGGGGGGCCCGAGGACAGGACGCGGCCTCTCCTGCAGATCCCCGGAGCTCCTGCTGCGAGTGCCCACTGGCTGGCCCTGGCTGTGAAGGACCGGTGAGCCTGCCACCCAGATGGATGACCTGATGGCGGCAGCGACCTGTCGGGCCCCGGACCCCGAGGGCTACCGGGTCTCCTGGCTCAATCGTGCCCGTCCCAGCTGAAGCCGCCACCCGGGACGTGGCGCCTTTGGGTGGCGGCGGGCGTGGCATGTGGCGAGAAGAATGGCGGCCGCCCGAACGCCGCGGAGGCCGGCAGGGGCTTAAAGATCCCAAGAAGGAGGATGGACGTCTGAAAGCTCGACCACGCGTTGGACAGCGGAGCCGCACAGACCAGGACTCCCCGTGAGCGCTCAGTGCCGGCTCCTGGAGACCGCACCTTGTCTCGGCCAACAAAGACCGGAACCGTCCTGGAAGGTGAGCGAAGCCCCGGAAGACGGCGACGGGTGGAACGGTTAGCGGCCCGGGCGGTTGGTGTTCGTTCTACCAAAGAGAGAAACGGTAGAGTCACAAGCCGCATCTACCCAGTTGGAAACGCCGCCACCCTTTGGGAAGATTTCCTGGCCCTTTGTAAAAGGCCTGTGTATATAATATGAAAAAGCTGCTCTCAACTTGCCCCCCAACCTTTTAAAACTTGTGTTGCATCTGGACATTCTAAATTTGTAAAGAGGATGCCTGACGTATGATAGAGTTAGAAAATAACGCCTTGTAAATGTCCGTTTGTTTGAAAAAATCAGAAATGTCTTCTGGAAGTGACTTTGAAATGAATTTGTTAGACCACCTCTAGGAGCGACACTTGTCCACGTTTGTTCAGTGGGTTGTTGGACATGGAGGAGACTATGAGAAGGAGGTCCTGTGCCAGACTGGCTTTACGTAAAAGACATTTTTCATATAATAACCATTGTTTTGCGTGTGTGTGTGCATTTTATTCCTCATTAGTGTATATATCGTTGAAAATGCTAAATACTTTTTAAAAAAAAATCTAGGTTTTCTAGATGTTCTAAAGTGCCTGATATATGTTAAAAGTAGAAGTGTTAAAATATATGACACATTTTGTAAATTTCTTTTGTTAAAATTCTTATGAAATGGTTTCTTTTTTTCCGGGGGGGGGGGGGGGTGCAATAGCCAAACCCCTGTTGAATAGTACAGTTGTGTGCTGGTCCTGGGGAGCACCGTGCCAGTGTGCTTACTGAGAGCCAAGAGTTGTCTATGGGTTTTGTTTTACTTTGCTGTGTACATAGTGTATATAAAGGACAAATGAGTCCTCCTAATCTACATCTAACCTTTCTAGATGTTAAAGAGGTTGCCAGTGTATGACAAGTAGAATTAGTAAACCAGTTTTGAATATTTTGTGTTAAAATTCCTAGGAAAGATTGTCTTCTGAAAATTTGAGCATTATAGCCCACTGGGTCAGTGAAGGGCCAGAATGCTCATATTTTGAAGACATTTTCAAATTAGAACTATTGTTACATGTGTGCAGTGTATTCAAGACTGTCATGTACATAGTGGACAAATTGAGTCCTTACTTGAAACATCTAGTCTTGTCTAGATGTTTAGAAGTGCCCGATGTATGTTAAACGTAGAGGTAGTAAAATATCACTTTGTAAATATCTTTTTGCTAAAATTCATATGAAATAGTCTTTTGGGAATGGAACTATTAAACCACCTTTGTGAGCGGTATAGTACTGTCTGTATTTGCTCAGTGATGTGGAGGAGGTGGGAGGGAAGCAATTGCAAAAGGTTAGTGTGTTTATATTTGGACATTTTCAGACATCAGTTTTCTATGTTTTGTGCATTTTGTTTTTGCTGTGTATATAGTGTATATAATGGACAAATAAGTCCCAATTTTGCAACATCTAGTCTCTAGATGTTAAAGAGGTTGCCAGTGTATGACCAAGTAGTTAGTAAAATTAGAACATTTTGTACATTTTTTGTTGAAATTCATAGGAAAGCTTGTCCTCTGTAAAAAGACTTTTGGATATGGATTTGTTCGACCATCTCTAAGTGTTACATATGCCTGTACTTGTCCACTGGACTGAAAATAGAAGGTAATGAGGAGGGAGAGGTTCAAGGACAAAATGGTCATATTAGAAGATACCTCATATTTAACCATTGCTACGTGTGCAATTTTATTTACCAGTGCTGTGTGAAAAGTGGACAGGGTCTTATGTGGAATATCTAGTCCTTCTATATATTTAGAAGTGCTTGATATATTTAAAAGTAAAAGTAGTAGAATTGAAACTTTTTGTAAATAGCTTTTAAAAACTGATGAGAAATATTGTGTTTGGAATTGTTAAACCACCTCTTAACAGAATACTGTCTGTTGTACTTGTTGATTGGGTTGAGGGAGGTGGGAGGGAAGAAGTTGCAAAAGGTGTTTAACATTGTTAGTGTGTGCTAGAAAACTTCAGCTTACCCATTGCCTTGTACCGTGCATTTCATTTAACTTTGCTGTACTGTATATATTGTATATATACTGGACAAAGGAGTCCTAATTTTATAATATCTAGTCTCTAGATATTAAAGAGGTTGCCAATGTATGACAAAAGTAGAGTTAGTAAACTCACACATTTTGTACACTTTGTGTTAAAATTCATAGAAAGGCAGTCTTCTAAAAAGGACTTTTGGAAGTGAAATTGTAACATATCATGTGGCACTCAGATGTGACACATGTGACAACAGGAGAAAGAAGTAGAAGAAATGAAGGATTCTAGGCCAGAATGATCCTACTTAGAAGACACTTTCAGATATAACCATTGTTACATGTGTGTAGTTTATTTAACACTACTATGTACATAGTGGACAAACTTAAGTCCTTATTTGAAACATCTAGTCTTTCTAGATGTTTAGAAGTGCACAAAGTATGTTAAAAGTAGAGGTAGTAAATAAAACATTTTGTTATATATCTTTTTTTAAAAAATTCATGAGGAAATAACTGTCTTTTGGAAATGGAATGATCAAAACACTTCTCTGAACAGTACATATTATATCTGTGCTGGTTCAGAGAGGAAGAAGGAAAAGATAAAGGGCTTTATACCAGTGTATTTTCTGTGAAGTAGAATTGACCATTGTCCCTTATATTTGTGGGTTTTGTTTTATTATTCTGTGTAAATAGTGTATATAAAGGACAAATGAGTCCTAATTTACATCTAGTCTATCTAGATGCTAAAGAGGTTGCCAGTGTATGACAAAAGTAGAGTTAGTAAACTAACATACCGAGTACATGTTGTTAAATTCATAGGAAAGACTAATTAAAACCACTTAGAAAGTGAAATTTGTTAAAAGTCATCTCTAAGCATTACAGATGCATATACTGACCTATTGGTTGATAAGACTAGAAGGGGAAGGGTTCTAGGCCAGAATGTTAACTGTTTGGAAGACACTTTCAAATTCTAGCCTTTAAAAAAAGGGGTGTGGGGGGGGAGTTTTGCTTCAAAGTATAGCCTTTGTTAAGTAAGTGTTGCAGTTTATTCAGTGCTACTGTATGTATAGTTGGAAACTTAAGTCCTTGTTGGGAACATCTAGTGTTTCTAGATGTTGAAAAGTGCACAACACATGGGAAAAGTAGAGAGCTAAAGTAATGCCCTTTAAGTATGTTTTGTTACTACTTAGGAATGGTTGCCATTTAGGGGAATGGAATTGTTGAACTTGATGTCTTGGAGGGTAGGTTGAAGGTTCACTGGGTCTGGGGTAGGGGAAGGAGAAAGTATGCATAGAGAAGCAATGGGTGCCCTTTAGATTAGTTCAGATTGTCTAGCCATTGTTATATGTGCATTTTAGTTAATCTTGCTGGGTATTAAAGGATAAGTCCTAATGCCCAAAGTTTGTTAACAATAGCAAAATAATCCCTATATAAATGTCCTTTTGTTAGCTTTTAGAAAGAACCGTCTTCTGAGAGTGACCCTTGTTAATCCAGCTCTTGGAGCTAGGGATAGACCTGAATTTAGTCACTGGAGTGGTGAAGAGGAAGGGGGAGGGGAAGTGCTCTTTGTTAAAGTCTCCATATTTGGAAGACAGGTTTAGATTATAACCATATATCTATATGTACGTTTTTGGTAAATTGTGTTTTTGTGCACAAAGTTCATACTTCATTTCACAATATTTAAGCTTTCTAGATGCTTGAGGTGACAGTCATAAAAAGTAGTGCTAGTGAATTAGCCAACTTGTAAATATCTTTTTGTTATAATTAATAGAAAAGATACATCTTGGACATGGAATTGTTTTATCTCTGGGCATTGTGTATCAGGACTTGTTCATTAGGCTGGCAGCAGAGGGGCACAGGGAGACACACAGAAAGATGGAAGCAAGTGCTCAAAAAAATTTACATTTTGATGTGAGCCACTGGTGTGTGTGCATCTTCTGGCTGTACTATAGGAATATTTTAATTCACTGGGAACATGCATTCTTGCTAATATTTTAGTAGTAGAAATCTGTTAATGATTAACAAGCTTGGTGTATTCTGTTGCTGTTTCATTTTACATTGAGCATTAAGGGAATGAATTGTTTTAGTTGTAACTCTGCCAATATGTCTATCTAGAGGCCTGTTGCCATTTCTGTCTTCAGTGAAATTTTTGTCCCCAAGAAAGGATAACAGATTGAGTTGGTGTATTCTTGGTTATCAAAAAATACTCATGTAGCTTCAGGATTTTGAATTGGTGAATATTCATAATGTGTGGAAAAGCATAATACACACCACAATCTCAATCACACAAAATGGGATATTGTGTATATATGCACACAACCTAGAGGGACACGTCCAACTAAGCTTCTTGTGACTGGATGACTTTGTTCTTTGCTTGTGTTTTTTTTTTCCCCCTGTAATGTACAATTTACTTTTAAAAATAAAAATTATTTTAAAAACCTGTAAAAAAAAAAAAAAAATAAAAAAAAAATAAAAAAAAAAAAATAAAAAAAATTCTCTCTCTCTCTCTCTCTCTCTCTCTCTCTCTCTCTCTCTCTCTCTCTCTCTCTCTCTCTCCTCTCTCACTCTCTCTTTAAAAAAATCCTATTATTACTACCATTATGTCCCAATTGTGAATATTTAGAAATTTCTATCAGTGGCACAGATAACCTTCTAAAATCCAGCAATACTTTATCCGTGTTTATAGATAACTGCCTGTGTGAATATTGTTTTATTTTGTAGATGAGGTGGTTCTGCTGTCACATCTAATAACATTTAGAAACAATTTAAAAGTAGAATTGTAGAAAGTTCATCTGAATTTCAATAATTAAAAATAAATTCCCAAGCACATATTTCTACAAACTTCAGCAATTTTTTCATCTTACATTCTCAAATAGACACTTTTGATGAAAGCAAAATTATTTGGCCCACTTTTTTCTAAAGAACATAAACAAAAATAATTTCTTAAGCTCTTAAAAAATCTGCATAGAAAGCAGATAACTTTTACAAATATTTATTTTATCATATTTTATTGGATTTATTTTTATTTATATATGACAGCAGAATGCATTACAATTCTTATTAAACATACAGAGCACAATTTTTCATATCTCTAAGTGTATACAAAGTATATTCACACCAATTCATGACTTCATACCCTGTACTTTGGATAATAATGATCATCACATTCCACCATCATTTATAACCCCATGCCCCCTCCCTTCCCTTCCAACCACTCGGCCCTATCTAGAGTTCATCTTTTCCTCCCATGCTCCCTCTCCCTATCCTCCTATGAATCAGCCTCCTTTTATCAGAGAAAACACTCAGCATTTGGTTTGGGGGATTGACTAACTTCAGTTAGCATTATTTTCTCTAACACCATCCATTTACCTGCAGATGCCATGATTTTTTTGTTCTCTTTTATTGTTGAATAATATTCCATTGGGTATATATGCCGCATTTTTTATCCATTCATCCACTGAAGGGCATCTAGGTTGGCTCCACAATTTAACTATTGTGAATTGTGCTGCTATAAACATTTATGTGGCTGTGTAGTATGCTCTTTTTAAGTCCTTTGGGTATATACCGAGGAGGAGGGATAGCTAGGTCAAATGGTGGTTCCATTCCCAATTTTCCAAGAAATCTCCATACTGCTTTCCATATTGGCTGCACCAATTTGCAGTCCCACCAGCAGTGTATGAGTGTACCTTTATCCCCACATCCCCACCAACACTTATTGTTGTTTGTGTGCATAATAGCTGCTATTCTGACTGGAGTGAGATGAAATCTTAGAGTGGTTTTGATTTGCAGTTCTCTAATTGCTAGTGATGATGAACATTTTTTAGATATTGTTTGACTGATTGTATATCATCTTCTAAGAAGTTTCTCTTCAGGTCCTTGGCCCATTTGTTGATTGGGTTATTTTTTTTTTAGTGCTTACTTTTTTGAGTTCTTTATATACCCTAGTTTGTGTCCATCCCATGTATTGATTCTTGATTTTAATTCTTGCACTACAGGAGTCTTATTAAGGAAGTTGGGGTCTAATCCCACATGATGGAGATTAGGGCCTACTTTCTCTTCTTTTAGATGCAGAATCTCTGGTTGTATTGCTAAATCCTTGATCCATTTTCAGTTGAATTTTGTGCATGGTGAGAGATAGGGGTTTGATTTCATTTTGTTGTATATGGATTCCCAGTTTTCCCAGCACCATTTTTTGAAGAGGCTATCTTTTCACCAGTGCAGCACCTTTGTCTAATATAAGATAATTGTAGTTTTGTGAGTTAGTCCCTGTGTCCTATATTCTGTACATTGGTCTACCAGTCTGTTTTGGTGTCAATACCATGCTGTTTTTGTTACTTTTGGTCTGTAGTATAGTTTAAGGTCTGGTATAGCAATACCACCTGCTTCACTCTTACTGCTAAGGATTGATTTAGCTATTCTGGGTCTCTTATTTTTCCAGATGAATTTCATGACTTCATGCTGTTTTTAAGATCTTTGGGTATAGACTGAGGAGAAGAATAGCTGGGTCAAATGGTGCTTTTTCTATTTCTATGAGGAATGCCATTTGGATTTTGATCAGAATTTCATTAAATCTGTATAGTGCTTTTTTAGTATGGTCATTTTGATAATATTAATTCTGCCTATCCAAGAGCAAGGTAGATCTTTCTATCTTCTAAGGCCTTCTTTTATTTCTTTGTTGAGGGTTCTGCATTTTTCATTGTATGGATCTTTCACTTCTTTTGTTAAGTTGATTCTCAAGTATGTTTTTTTTTTTTTTGAGGTTATTGTAAATGAGGTAGTTTTCCTCAGTTCCTTCTCAGAGGATTTTTCACTGATATACAGAAATGCCTTTGATTTATGGGTGTTGATTTTATATCCTGCTACTTTACTGAATTCATTTACTAGTCCTAGAAGTTTTCTGGTGGAATTTTTGGGTCTTCTAGGTATAGAGTCATATTGTCAGCAAATAGTGATAATTTAAATTCTTCTTTTCCTATACATATCCCTTTGATTTCTTTTGTTTGTCTAATCACTCTGGACAGTGTTTCAAGAACTATGTTGAATAGAAGCAGTGAAGAGGGCATCCCTGTCTAGTTCCAGTTTGTAGAGGGAACGTCTTTAATTATTCTCTATTTAGAATGATGATGGCATGAGGCTTAGCATAGATAGCCTTTATGATGATGAGATATACCCCTCTATCCCTAGTTTTTCTACTGTTTTTGAACATAAAGGGTGCTATATTTTGTCAAATGCTTTTTCTGCATCTATTGAGATGATCATATGATTCTTATCTTTGAGTCTATTGATGTGATGAATTACATTTATTGATTTCCTTATGTTGAACCAACCTTGCATTCCTGGGATGAATCCCACTTGATCATGGTGCACGATCCTTTTGCTATGTTTTTGTATTCAATTTGCCAGAATTTTATTGAGAATTTTTGCATCTATGTTCATTAGAGATATTGGTCTGAAGTTTTCTTTCTTTGATGTGTCTTTGTCTGGTTTTAGGATCAGGGTGATATTGGCCTCATAGAATGAGTTTGGAAGTGCTACTCTTTTTCTATTTCCTAAAATAAATTGTAGAGTATTGGTATTAGTTCTTCTTTAAAGGTCTTGTAGAACTCAGCTGTGTATCTATCTGGTCCTGGATTTTTCTTGGTTGGTAAGCTTCTGATGGTGTCTTCTATTTCATCACTTGGTCTGTTTAAATTGTGAATCACTTGGTCTGTTTAAATTGTGTATATCTTCCTGATTCAATCTGGGCAAATTTCATGAGTTAAGAAATTTGTCAATGCCTTTAATGTCTTCTATTTTATTGAATATAAGTTTTCAAAATAATTTCTTGGTATTTCTGTAGTATCTGCTGTGATATTACCTTTTTCATCATGTATGCTGGATATTTGAGTTTTCTCTCTCCTTCATTAGTGTAGCTACTAAAAAGTTTCTTCTCAGCAAAAGAAACAATCTGTTAGGTGAACAGAGAGCCTACATCCTTGGAACAAATTTTTACCCCTCATACATCAGATACAGCACTAATCTCTAGGGTATATAAAGAACTCAAAAAGCTAAACACACACACACACACACACACACACACACACAAAAATAACCCAATCAACAAATGGGCCAAAAACCTGAACAAACACTTCTCAGAAGAGGATATACAATAAATAAAAAATATATGAAAAAATCTTCATTATCTCTAGCAATTAGAGAAATGCAAATCAAAACTACTCTAAGATATCATCTCACTCCAGTCAGAATGGCAGCTATTATGAAGACAAACTACAGTAGTGTTGGCAAGGATGTAGGGAAAAAGGTACACTCATACACTGCTGATGGGACTGTAAATTGATGCAGCAATATGGAAAGTAATATGGAGATTCCTTGGAAATCTGGGAATGGAACTACCATTTTATCCACCTATCCCTCTCCTTGGTCTACACCAAAAGACTTACAAACAGCATACTACAGGACACAGCCACATCTAAACATAAAAATCTATGTTTATAGCAGCACAATTCACAATAGCTAAACTGTAGAGTCAACCTAGATGCCCTTCAGTGGATGAGTGGATAAAAAAAATGTGGCATACATACACAATGGAATATTACTCAGCAATAAAAGTGAATAAAATCATGACATTTGCAGGTAAATGGATTACATTGGAGAAGATAATGCTAAGTGAAGTTAGCCAATACCCCCAAAAATGCTGAATGTTTTCTATGATATAAGCAGGCTGACTCTTAGTCGGGTAGGGAGGGGGAGCATGGGAGGAATAGATGAATTCTAGATAGGGCAGAGGGGTGAGAGGAAAAGGGAGGGGGCAGGAGATTAGCAAGGATGGTGGAATGTGATAGATGTCATTCTCTAAAATGCATGTATGAAGACACAAATTGATGTCAATATACTTTATATTCAACCAGAAATATGAAAAACTCTGATGTGTATATGTAATAAGAATGCATTCCGCTGTCATTTATTCTTTAAAAAACAATAAAAACATTAAAACAAATATTTAAAATTTTAAAAAAGAAAAAAATTGTAATACATTCCACTTTCATTGATTTTCTTTTAAAACAATCAATAAAAAAATAAATGAGCACTCTTTGCTATTGTTCCTTTGACTTTTTTTGCATGGGTCTATGTGTGAAGTCTGTATTCTTTTCTATTTATTGATGCACTATCATTTCCTTATGCTCACCCTGAATTCCTGGGGCTTTATAATAAGTACTGGAATGAGAAGGTATTATTTCTTTAAATATGTTATTCAGGATTGTGTAGGCTATTCTAGGTTTTGAATATTTGGTGAAAATCTATAAAAGAGGTTAATGAAAGTCTGATTTGGAATGTTGTATTGACCAAGTGGAGATGAATTGGCATCTTAAAAATATTTAGTTTATAAATAATGAAAAAGGTGATCTGTTCATTTATTTAGATTTTATTTCCTTCCCACAATATTTCACTGCTTTCGATGGATATACTTTTGTACATAGTGTGCTATATTTATACCTGTTCCATTTCTTAGTAATTTTATAAATGGCGTTTTTTAAAGATTTAAAGTGAGTTGTTTATTGAAGGTGTAAGGAAACTCAGTGACCTTTATGTCTTGACATGGTAGGTCGTTTTCTGTTAGCTCCATCTACTGTCACTAAAACATGGGATACTTGCTTTGATGCATTTCCCCTTGCACTTTATAAAATTATGACATTAAACACCTGTGTATCAATGTCCAACCATTTAGTGGAGATCCAACAGGGGGCAGCTGGGAACAACTCAACTGTGATCTCTGAGCTTTCTGTGCTGTGCCCTGGCTGCCAGCAGGGGGAACATGAACCCACCTTGGCAGTTTCAAGGACAGAGAGCCTGTTTCCCTCAGAAAGGGCGCCATCCATTGCAGCTGGGAAATGAATTGAGGGGAGCTCACTGGAGGAAAAAATCTCCTATATGCAGCATCGATGGAAGAGAAAGGAAGTTGGTAGAGGAGGGGGTTTGCTTGGCTTTTCCCTGATATTTGTTGACAGCCTGCAGAGAAGATCTCATTTCTTTGAATGTTCCATATTGAGTTACACTTTTCTTCCTGACATAAAATTTTATGAAAACTTATTTTACAGAAATATCAATCATTGCAGGGGTTAAAAGGCAGAAATCAACATGCTGTGTTTTTTTGTTTGATTGTTTTTTTACAAATTCAATATGGATAGATCTTCCAAACAAAAGTTGAATAAAGAAGCTATAGAGCTCAATAACATGATCAATAACTTAGACTTAACCTATATATATATATATATATATATATATATATATATATATATAATATTTCAACCTGTATCAAGAGGATACACTTTCTTCTCAGCAGCACATGGATCCTTTTCTAAAATAGACCATATATAATGCCACAGGGCAACTCTTAGCAAATACAAAGGAGTATAGATATTACCATGCATTTTATCAGATGATAATGGAATGAAATTGGAAATCAATGACAAAATGAAAAATTAAAATTTCCCCATCACCTGGAGACTGAACAATATGCTACTGAATGAACTATGTTACAGAAGACATCAAGGAAGAGATTTAAAAATTCTTAGAGGTAAATTAGAACATAGACACAACATATCAAAATCTCTGTGTCTTTAGGAAAACTCTTGACACAGATTCAGAAAGGGACCAACATATGCAGAAATTACAAAATTACAGGACCTGTGGTCGATGAGTTGGGATGATATCAAAAGCTTGGTGTTTATCTCCATTGCCAATCAGATAACAAGGACAGGGTTTTGAGAAAAAGAAAAAAGGTTTTCTTGACTTGCTAGCAAAGGAGGAACTTGGGACTGCTGCCCCAGAGGCTGTGATTTTCTCTGCCTGGAGTAACACAGGGCTTTTAGAAGAGGAACACAAGGGTGGGGAATCCAGATATTATCAGTAGATATAAATCATTAGTGTCCATCAGGTGTCCTTGAGTGACTCATTGCTCTGGACCTCAGGTATAGAGTTCCTCCCTCCCTCCCTCCCTTCCTCCCTTCCTCCCTCCCTTCCTCCCTTCCTCCCTTCCTCCTGGACAGTGAAGGACAGCATAATTTAGTACAGGACAGGAACAATTTTGGTCTGTTTTTCCTACTGATATGGAGTGTGAGAGGCAAAACAAGAAGAAAATGAAAAAGAAAAAGTTTTACAATAAACTGCTTGTGGTTGAGCAGCAAAGTTTATACTCAAAGCATGAAGTAGACCCCTGTTACAGGGACAGGCCAGAGCCAGCAAAATCATGTTGGAGCCCAAAGTAAAAAGGAAAGTGTGTGCTCATGTGTCCACCCATCATTAACTTATATCATTTATTTTTCCTACAGTGTTAAAGTAGTTAAAAATATCTTTAAAAACAAGTGCATTAAAACTCATGTTCTTTCAAGTTTAAGTATGTTATTTATAGAAAACCAATTTATTTTTACTTTCCTGGATTTTATGGAAGCAACCTTTCAATAATGTGTTTAAGATAACTTCTTTGTGTATCTGACTTTGAGAGCCACATTTAGTCCATCTTTTTGGTCAAAGAGGAGATAGCCTTATTTGTACTCAGTAGAGGAAAAGTATTATGTGGGAAAATGAAATTCAAAAAGTCAAGCTGATTTCAAAGTATCTCAAAATAATTCACAACGCCAAGAACACCGTAACTGTTAACATATTATTCATACAGAGTCTCCTCTGTGGGAACATTTAGACATAGGTTTCATAACTGTGTCTGAATGGGATTTGGGTAGAACTTTATAACAATATTGGATGATGTTCTTACTTTACTGGTGTTATATATTGATATGATCTTTTGTCTATTCTGACCTTTTTAAATTGCAATACTTTGTATAAAATTATACAAAATTAATCAGTTTTTTTTCTCTATGTGAAATGAAAAATCAACTCTACTGGTTCCAGTAAAGAATCAATTTTTAACATGATTAAAGTCATTTGTAAAGACTTATGTAAAATATCAGTTGAGACTTTTTGCACTTAAGTCTAATCCATTATAATCTAATGGAAATCTTAAAAAAAAAAACTGTTCCAGAATAAGTTCAAATATACCAGGTACAAATATGTAAGTACAAGAGGCTCACTAACTATGCTATTCCAAATAGATGAAGAGCAATATTGATTTTATACTATGGTTCTATGGAAATAAATTAAAACCTGTTCTTTCTCCCTATATGCTTGGATTCATAGGCAGTTAACAAAATTCTCCATTTCATTCACTTCTTGACTAACTAGCTGGTTATAACGTCTCAAAATCCCACTCCTCCATAGTATTGTCTCTCCTTTTTTCAAGACCAGAATTTTCACCTTTTTTATTTTTTAACAGAGGTTTCAAATTGATCACTGATGCCTTCCCCTGGGTTTTGAGTACTTTTCTCTTTGAGATTCTTTTTCATTCTTCAGTTTATCCTCTCTGAAACATTTATTTCCTTCTGAATGAATTTTATGTAATTCTTGAAATTTATGCCACATATTTAAGGGAACTCCAGAAGGATACTTTGCACACGTATTTACATTTGGCTTGTTTCAATTTTATTGTCCATCTCTTGGGAAATCTGAGAGTTTAGAAGTAATAGCCAAAGGGAAACTGGCCTTGTGGTTATGGAATTGACTTATCTGCAGTTAGTCTAATAGTGATGTAGAAATAAAGAAAAGAGGAAATAAATAAATATACAGTGAGAAAATAGAGGAATAGAATGAAGTGTCCAATAAAGACAAGGAGTTCAAAGAAAGAATCACTGAGGAATTAATATTTAATCTGAAACTCAAATATAGTGAATTTGGTTTGAGAGGATGTACATAGACATCAGAGAGGAAATTAATTATTACATTAGTTATTGTAGTGCTCAAAGTGGAGATATCAATTATCTTTTAATTAGTTCTTTTTAGTTATACATAATAGTAGGATTCATTTTGACATAATTATAAAAGCATCCCTTATCTTTGGCCTCTTTCAGAGCTGTGACCAAGGCCCAAATTGAACTCATTTATTGCCCTTACATTTCCATAGGACTCATTCAAACCCATCAGGGCAGGAGTAAAAAAAAATATTATAGGGATGTTCTTGTGCTAACATATCCAAGGCATGTATTTCCTCTATGTCGCAAGCCATCTGTGGGCTATGTGTGGACTTTGTCTGCATTACAGTCTAGTGGATAGTAACTTCTGGTGTCTGGGAACTTCCAGTGGACATTTCCTTTGTGTAAGAGTGCCCAGAGATATTGTGAATTTCTATCCTGCTTTTCCATTTCCCACATGGCACCTGAGATGGGTGTTACCTGCCAAGATGCCAATCAACCTGATGAACTGCAGGACAACATAAAGCAAGACTCTGCCCTTGAAACTTTATTCCTGCCTTTGATGTACCCCCCCACTGGAGCCATTTTCTTTGTGTAGCTCTAACCTATCAGGGCTCCACTTTTGAAAACATATTTCTGATTCTTTGTCTTTTGTACTTCACTATCTATTCTACACTTTAATTTCTCAGGTGGCTTACACCCTCAGCAGGAAGAACAACTCCCCAACAAGATGCTGGCCATTCCCCATGCCTGTACAATGATTTTTGTTTAGAAAAGCACTTGAGATGTTCCAATTCCCAGTCCCATAAGACAAAGCTTTTATTAAGTCACACAATGTCTTTAAGATTAATCCTAAATTATGGAGTACAGTGATGTCAGCTTCTCAATATCCAGGAAGGTCTGTTTGGGAATTTAGAACATTTATGTACAACAGCAGGACACAACCAAATAACCCCTGAACGCCAGAGAGAGACCCCAAGCCTTTCCAACTTGTAGGAGTTTACACCCCATCCTCTGCCTTGGAAGTGTGCCTACACTCTTTGAGCTGGTGGTGTAATGACACAGAAATTAAAGCCACATGATCAACATAATAAAACTTCAGTACTCATTCAGTTTATGTCCAAGTCACAGCTGCCACCACAATCACATAAAATAGGATCAGATTATGTAAATACACTTGTGGAAAAACAAAGACCATTGTTGCACTCCTCCCGTGGAAGCATATTGACCTTCTTTTCCTCATTGGACCTCTTGTATTTCCTTTGCCTTCTAGTGTAGCTTTAGAAATATGAAGTGGCCAGTAAAAGGCTCAGGAATGACTATAGACATCTCTGACACTGCCTCATAGATGCTTGAAGAGTTGTCCTTCAGTTCTGCTGTGAATGGTTCATTATCAGGACCAGTGCAGATTGCTGCATGAAGGGCCTGCTTCATCCATAACTGCCTTAGGTCTTGGAGTTCTTCCATGGGTTTCCATCACAGGGTGCCATGGGTGACTCCGCCACATTGTCCCAAGCATAGTTTCAGGAAGCTATCACCAAGAAAAATAAAGAGATGGCAGTGTCCTCATTTACAGTTTAATATACACAGCTTAATGTAGGGCAGGTGGTGACTGATGTGCTCTTACTCTGTTTACTCTAGTAGGAGTATATCTTCAGCACAAGTGTCCCAGATCCAAAAGAGCCATTCTGTTGTACTTTCTATAGCTTTTTGCCTAAACTTATTCCCCAGTTCTACCAGCAGAATATCATCTCTCATGAAAATATGCATGTGCTGGTGGGGAGGGGGCAGATCTTCACCCTTCTCTCCCAATGACCTTGGATAATGTGTCTTGGCCTTTTCAGTTATGACTATAAACTCTCTGTCACTTGGCACTGACACCTAAATTGGCTCATCCAATCTGCTGCTGCTTCTTCAGAGATATCAGATTCACAAGTATCTCATTTATGGAAGTCCAGACCTGAACAGGTATTCCAAATTGTAAAATCTATGATAACCAGTCACCTCCCTTTCCCTTGAGTAATGAAAAGGGAGAGGAGAGGAACCAAGTGCAGCCAGAGGAATCATGGTGGGTGAGGAGCAGGAGGAGGGTCACAGAGAGACAGATGGGCTGGGCAAAGAGTAAAGAGTATCACCCTTTAAGCCTCTGGAGATGCAGGGAGACTTAATTGCCATGAATCCAATTCCTAAGACAAAGGAATGAAGACCTTGCAAGAGAGGACCCAGGTCTTCATTGCCTGAAACTCTATCTAGTGTGTTGGTGATACTCTCCATTGAATTTTTAATTTGGCTTATTAATTCCTTCTTTTATGAGGATTTCTGACTCATTCTTCTTCAGGATCTCTATCTCCTTATTGAAATAGTCTACTACTTCTTGAATTTTCTCTCTGATTTCATTTCTTATGCCATCTTTTACCTGGTAGATTGGCTTAACCATGAATTTTATGAAGTCCATCTCTGACATTTCTTCCACTGTGGTGTCAATGGAGTCTATTGTCCATAGTTCCTGTGTTATTTGGGATCATTTGTTCCCTTGCTTTTTTATATTGTTGGCTTATTAATTCCTTCCTTTTGAGGATTTCTGACTCATCCTTCTTCAGGATCTCTATCTCCTTATTGAAACAGTCTACCCATCTATCTGGATGGGTCTGATGCTGTAGAGTTTTTACCTTATGAGTTTATAGTGTTCCTCTATGTCATTAGTACCTCACAGATTGGAGTGGGGGGATCCCAATCATAATAGTAACGTATGTAAACATTATATAGCAGTAGACTAAATCCTTAGATCCTATTTGGCTAGCTAATGTTAATTGGTACAATATGTACATAGTGGGATGAGCAATTTCCATTAGGAAAAACCACAAATAATTATGCATTATATGTGGCTTAAAATCAAATAATAGGTGTTGTCTATGGTTTCCACCATATTAATTATTGCTATGACATTGATGGTAGGTGTAGTTGTTATGTATCTCAATTAGTTTTAACAAATATTAAAGATAGAGTTGAGTATGAGGAAAGAAGGAGAGAAAAGAGAGTCGAAAACTGTTTGCAATTTCAAAAGGTGAATAGGGCAGACACAGTGGTACTTAGGATATGTTGTTAATGAGAAAATGAAGAGAAAACAGAAGAATTTAAAGGAGGAAAGAGAGATTGAAATTTTGGTGTCAGAAATAGAAAAAAAAAGAGAATAGGAGATAAGGGAGACAGAGTAGTGGCAAAGTCGATACATAAAACAAAATCAAAATCAGCTAATCAGAATTGCTAACTCTGAAAATACAGAACACGGGAAAATTACATCTTCAGGGGGAAAAAATGAAAAAAAAGGCTATAAATGAGGAAAGAGAAACAAATATGAATGTATGTAGGAGTCCTGGATCATTCAGTACAAAAACAAAACAAAAGCCCTTCACAGATGTAGAAATACAAATGGTCAACAACTATATGAAGGATACATAAAGTAATTTTCAATAACTATTAGTCAGAGAAATTAAAACTAAACTGAGATTTAATCTCACTCTATTCAGAATGGCAATTTATCAAGAACACAATCAACATTAAAAGTTGGCGAAAATGTGGAGAATAAGGTTCACTCACATTGCTGGTGAGAGTGCAAATTGGTGTAACCACTCTGGAAAACAATAAGGATAAACAACCATCATTTGACCCAGTTATCCAACTACTTGGGTTATACCCAAAGGAGTTGAAATCAGCATACTGCAGTGATACAGCCATATCAATGTTTACAGCTGCTCAATTCACAATTGCTAAGCTAACGAACCAAACCTGGTACCCTTCATCAGATGAATGGATAAAGAAAAATATGGTATATATACACAATAGAATATACTCGGCCAAAAGAAGAATGAAATTGTGGCATTTTCCAGCAAATGAATGGAAGTGGAAAATATCATGTTAAGTGAAATAAGCCAATTAAAAAAAAATAAAATGCCAAATATTTTCTCTCAGATATGTGGATGCTAACCCATGACAAGAGAGGGTAGGAAAGGGAAGTATAGGGGTTGATTTGATTAAGCAAAAAGAAATGAAGGGAAGGGAGAGGGTTGGTATAGGAAAGACAGTAGAATGAATTGGATTTATTTGCCTGTGCTTATATTGGAATACATAACCACTGTAACTTCACATCATGTACCACCAAAAGAATCGTATCCAAATTGGAATGGGTTGCACTCCATGTATGTATAATACATCAAAATATACACTACTGTCATGGGTATCTAAAAATATCAAATAAGAAAGAAAATAGAAGGGAGATCAGTGGAGTAGAAGAAGGAAATAGAAGATGAGGGAGAAAGACAGGAAAAGAAGCAACAGTCAAATGAAATTGACTGAATTATGCCATTTCACATATGAATATACCATGATGAATTTCACCTTTGTGTATGCCTACAAAGCACCATTTAATATAATAAATATGTTGAATACAAGTAGAGGAGGGGAAGCGGAACAGAGGGAGGGAGGAGGGACAGAGTAAGCACTGAGGACTAAAGTGGAGCAAATTATTCTCCATGCCTGTATGATTTTTGTCAAAATGAGCCCCACTATTATTAACTATTGTGAATAACTATAATGCACTGATAAAACATTTTTAAGATCAAAAAATTAAATGCTATGCTAAGCAAGGAAAAAAAAGTAGGGGCCCAGGTTTCTCCCATGAGCTACTTACTCCTTGGATGGCCATGCTGTCCCCAGTTGGCACAGTCCTGCTGCTGGTTGGTCGACTCTTTCTCAGGCTGATACAAAGGCAGCAGTACTCCCTGAGTCAACCCCAGGCTGCTCCACGCTGCCATGAAAGTGGGGAAAGAAATGCCTGAAAGAAGAAAATCTGTCCCACCCTCAAGGCTCCTAGGAGCAGAAAAGTAGTGCTGCTGAAAATCTTTCATCAGGCTGATTGGGGAGCTGTTGTCCAGGTATAGCTGCTAGAAGGAGGCCAAAAAAGGAATAGGCCCATGCCATGGCACCAAGGCTGCTGTGTTATGGTGGAGAGGGCCACCACCTCCTAAGCATTATTGTGTTTCTATGGAAGAAAACCCAGGCACCCTGCAGAAGAAAGTTCTGAATATGAAGAAGAGCTGGATCTCAGAGGATGAAGTGGAGGCCTTGCAGGGTAATAATCTGACTGTGGGAGCCTGGACCATCATTCAGACTGCCCCTTCTCCTCCACATCTGTGCATCTCCCAAGCCTGCTGCAGATGATGTTGTGGGTACCCACCCACTGTATAAGCAGTCTTCCAGTCTCCTACTGCCTCCCAGAGCAACTCTGTCCCATGCTCTAATGTGCATCATGGATCTAGGGATCTGCCATCCAGTGGCATGATTGACATCGGCCCCTTGACTTTCATGTGGTAGGCACAGTGGGTGAAGGGACCAAGAGCACCTCTCTAACATTCCAGCAGCAGAGCAGTTACTCACCATCCCAAAATAGTCTGCCAGGTATAAATTTTCATTAATAAAATATTTTTCTAATTTGGTAATCAAGGTGGCTTTTGGAAGTATTTTGCCTTGACAAATTTGACCTCAACATGATCACTTCTACAAAGCCCAAGTGTCAGAAGAATCACCTATCATGAACCGAACATTACTTTCCCTCCAAAAGACAAGTGGAGAATATGACTGATGACAGAAAGCATTCTGAATCCAAGGCCTGGCAGGGCCACTATAGGTACCTGACTGACCTCAGAGAGCATGTGGGGCTTCCTATGCTCTTAAAAAAATTCAAGGAAGTGAATGGAATCTGCAGGAAGGGGTGGGGCTGGTGGCAGCATGCCCTTAAATGAGGGAATGGCTCCCTCTCCTCAGAAGCCCAGGGGCAGCGGTTCAGGCTCTCGCCTTGTAGGAAGATGCCCCTAGATGTAAGGTAGAAACCAAGACCTGGAGGTGTTGCTGGAGGGGTGTGGCATGAGTTGCCATGAGGTTGGGCTTTCAGCACCACCCGCACCACTCTTCCATGTCCTAGTAACCCCTATATGTCTTTCGTATCTCTCTTGATGCCCCTGAGGAGAGGGCTGGTGACACATATGCATTTGGTGCCCAAAACAGCGCCCTGACATGGCATCAGGAGCTTTTGGAACCGGCAGCCAAGACTGAAGATCACTGTGGGATCAGGCTGCAGTCCCACAGTCGGCAGATGGTAGCCTCATGGTGCCACACACCTGCGAGGAAGTGGAGAGTCCCCAATAACTAAGAAGTGCAGGCCATCAGTGAACAGTGGGCCTAGCCTTTTGCCCTGGGGACTTTCTCTTCACCAACCATTCTTCCCCACCAGATTCCTGCAAGCCCTTTCCTGTCCCCTGTTCTAGCCATTCCTCCAAAGAACTGGACTCAATGTGCATTTGGGCAATGGAAGTTGGCGGTGTCCTAGCCCAGCTGCCTCCATCTCTTCACTCCTCTCTAGAATAGACCCCCCACCACCACCAAGTGCTCTGAAAGGGCACTCTCCTCAGCAAGCACTGTCTCGGACCAACAGGCCCTCTCAGCTATTGCCCACCCATTGGCCCTACCTGCCAGCCTCCAGCTCCTAGGCAGGATCACCCTGCTGCCCCAGCATCTACCACTTCCCCAAGAAACCTGTCATTTTATGCGTTGCTCAGCTGACTGCTACAGAGGCCCTCTCCTGCAAGTGGTGCACTTTTCTATGTGGAGCCTCCCGTCATGCCACCCTCCTATTGGGGACCACAGGGAAAAGCACGAACTGTCCACTGGTAACAAGGGAAGGTTATGATCCTCCAGAACCTCAGGAACCTCCTCCCAAGCCTAGACCTTTTGTCCTGCCTTCACCACTGAAGCAGGTCCATCATGCTGTGCAGCTCAGGACTCTGGGTCACATACCTCCGTTTTCCTTGGGAAAGCAAAGAGGTGAGGGCCCAAGAAAACCAGAGGAACTGATGGCAGCAGCAGTGGAAGTGGCTGTGGTGACACAGGACAGAAACTTGCAAGAGGAGGAAGAAAATTGAGGAAGAGGAAGAAAACAACAAATAGAAATGCAGGACAATTTGGAAATGGTGTCCCTAGCAATGGAGGAGTAGCACCCTCCAAGCCTCTAGAGACCCAGGAGTGTCTTGCTGTGTCCAGCCTACTCCTGGGTCTGAAGAAGGAAACACCATACAAGAGAGGGACCAGGTGCCTCCAGTGAACTTCTCTGACAGCCATGCTGCCCCAGGTAGCACAGCCCTGTTGCAGGTGTGCTGACTTTGGTGCAACCTGATGCAGAGGCAGCAGTTCTCCCTGAGCAGCCCCAGTCTGCTCCATGCCTCCAGAGAAGTGGGTAAAGTAAGGGTTGGATGAAGACCTTCTGCCCTGCTCTCTAGGCTCCCAGGAATCTGGAGAGGGGTGGAGGGGAAAGTCTTCAACTAACCCATTAGTGAGTTATCTTCCACTCATTGCTGCTAGCAGGAAGCCTCCCAATAGAAACAGGCCCCCACAAATTACCCTGTAGCTACCACTGCCAGTGGCACTGAGGTGAGCTGCCACCTCAATGTTTCAATGGAGGAAGACTTAGGACCCTGCAGAAGAAGTTTCGGTCTCCAAAAAGAGCAGTGTCATGGAGGATGACATGGAGGCCTTGGTGGGTAAGACAGACTGCAATGGCCTACACCACCACTCTGAATTCTTTCTCCCCACTTGTGGCCCCTGCAGGGACTTTAGATCCATGGCTCCACCCACTGATGCCTCCCAGGTCCCAGCTATTCTTGCCACCACCAATGGGCAAACCAGGCTTCTTCCCCTGATCTTGTCTGTCTGCCTATATTCCCTCACACCAATTATTGAGGAGGAGGTTGTCTTTGTCTTCTCCTGCTACCCTCTTGATCCCTTGAGGCCAAGTCCCAGTGTGGGTGTCCTTGCTGGTGAGTATCAACACTCTACTCTCATTAGTGAGCTATGGAACCAACCTAGGTGCCTGTGAACAAATCAACTGATAAGGAAAATATGATATATATGTGTATGTATGTATATACACACACACACACACACACACACACACACACACACATTATACATGCTATGGATTATTACTCAGCCATAAATAAGAATGAAACTATGGCATTTTCAGTAAATGGTTGGAAGTAGAGGTCATCTTGCTAAGTGAAAAAAGCTGAACCAAAAGTTGGTTCACAAGCTGAACCAAAGTAAGGAGAAAAGAGAAGAAAAGAAAAACTGAGTGTTGGAGAGTGTTCCATGAAAATAGAAGAGACATCAGTGGAACAGAGGATGAGGATTGAGGGGAGGGAAGAGGAATGAGAGAAGAACAGTGGAATGATTCTTACCAAACTTACTATGTACATATATTAATACTCCACAGTGAATATCACTTTCATTAAAATCCACAAGGTACTAAAAATGAAAGTTATATTCCATGGTTGTGCAGTTATATCAAGTGAACAATTCCTCATGCTCCTTCCTGTGCCCTGCCTTCCACCTTTGTCCAATGCTACACCTCCACATCCCCAGGGTGCTGTGTATCTGATCTCCATGACTACAGATGTGTCAATACTTTTTAGAATGTATGAAAATGAGTATAAACAAAGTGGTCTGTTTGTCTTCCTTCAACAATCATGATTTTGAGAGGAAGACCATGTTTTTGTTTGTGTCAGTGACCCTTGTGTGTGTTTTTCTGTATAGTATTCCATTATAGGAGTGTACCAAGGCAAGTTGATCACTGAGCTATTCGTGGATATCTATGTTGTGATTTTCAGTTAGTAAATGTAAAGCAAGTGTGAATGTCTCTTGAAAGATATTATAAGAATATACAAAGGAATACAAGCCTATGTCATAAGCTAGAAGTAGGTTTTAATTTTAAGTGGCTGGATTTTCTGCTCTCAGAGGGATTGTACCAAGCCACTAATGGTGCAGAAGTGTTTTATTTCCTACACTTTCTCACCAACGTTTTGTATATTCAGACATTTAAGATTTAGCCCTTCAACTGCTATGCTATTGTGTCCTCTTGTAGTCTCAAATTTTATTATGATAATAATTTGATTATGATAAGTAAATTTTCATGTGATTATTTGATGTGTGTATGACTTTCTTAATGATATCTCTTTTCAAAGTATTTTGCCATTGCTTTCTATTTTATTTTAATTTTCTATCATTTGGGCTTGGATTGTTTCATATGGTATAGAACATTTTTATATGATTTGCAAACATTTCTATCAATCTCTGTCTTGCTCTTTCATTCATACAGAGATATCTTCAAATATCTCTTTGTCATCTCAGATGCCATTTTTTTCTCCTTTCTTGTTCTTGGGATGATACTGTCTGTAGGTAATCTTCATCTCACCCAAGAGCAAGAGGACTTTGTCCCACATTTAGACCCATAGAAATTTTATAGATGTATGTTTTGAATTTGGGCTCTTGACCTATCAAGTAGGAGACAAATTCCTATATTTTGAGAATGGTTCTCTATATACCATCCCCACATACTACCTGTGTACAGAAACACTTCTCAAAAACTCTCCCTTTCCTCCACTGAACTTCCTTTGTACCATTCATTCTTCAAAACCAGTTGTCCCTCTATGTTTGACTCTGTAACTATACTTTTCCTCTAACCTATTATGAATGATTCTTAATTATAACAAATTTCTCTCCCTGACTGCAGTTCATTACTCATGGACACTGACTTACAGCATTATGGCATAAAATCTTACCACACATGATTAGATATATCCGAAATGCATTTTATAAAACCATGCAGCATGAGTCATGGGATTAGTTCCAAAAGACATTTAAAATATTAAAATATAAAACTTGCCTATTATACAGCCTAATAAGCTCCAAAACTTTCATGTTAATATATCCTGAAAACAAGAAATTATTTGGTATAGATGATGTACAATATTGATCACAATTCACACATACAAATGCATTAGAAATCCCCAACAACAGAGTACATCAAGCAAAACAAAACAAAAAAATTAGACCTTGAAGGCAGCTCTCTTGAGAAAAAGAAGAGAAATGAAATAGAAAACATAAGGGAATATTTGAGCTCTTCAGACACCATTAAATGCACAAATTTTTGTCTACATTTTCAGAACACCTGAATATGAAGAGAGTCAAGGTGAGGACATAGAAAACCCATTCATTGAAGTCATAGCAAAGAAACTCTCCTCATCTTGGGAAAGATGTGGACATCCATGTACAGGAAGCATATGAGACCTCATATAAGCATTGCCTGAAGAGATATTCACCATGCTGTATGATCCCCCAAAGTATAAGCCAGAGAAAGAAATCCAAAGTCTACAGGACAAAGGCACTAAGTTGAGTTCAAGATCTTGTCCTGAAGCAGTGGAGCAGTGGTCTGGGGGGTCTTGACAATTCCTGAGATTCACAAGCCATATCTCCTATTGTCTCAGAGTAAACTGTTTAGCATCTCTGTAGTGACTATAATGATTTAAGAACCACATCTTCCTGAGACCCAGTTTTACTCTAACTTTTCTTTCCAAACTTCATTTACCCTCTCATTTCTACTCCTCATGATCACAATAAACCTGGAAAAAGTTTGGTGGCCATATCTATACAATGGGATGAATGCTGGGTTGCCTTGAAATTTCCTCCAGCAGAGTAATGAGTATATCACCTCTAAATTCAGCCACACAAACAGTGACAGAACATGTGAAAAATATAGATAATCTCTATGCCAGAATGTAGCATGAATGGCCTCATTTGCATTGGTGTCCTCTTCTGCTGCAATCTCAGGAGCACAGCCTTTCCCATGGACAATACTATCACCATTCTGGTCTTCTGTGCCTCCACCAGAGTGACACAATAAATTCCACTTGCAATGTTCAATTCTTTCCCACCTTGCATCTCTAAAAGTTTCAAAATTCCTACACCAAATACCCCAAATCACCAGAAGTTCCTGAGCAATGTGGTCAGATGCATAAAAATAAGGAACTTCCCTTGTGGTACCAATTTCTGTTCTAGTCAGCTTTATTTATTCTTTTTTTTATTATTATTATCGCCAAAAGATCTGAAAAGATTAGAGGAGGAAAAGTTTATTTGGCTCACAGTTTTAGAGGCCAGTCTATAGATAACTGACTCCACACCTCTGGTCCCAAAATGAGGCAAAACATAATAGCGGACAGAAGAGTATGGGGGAAGTTTCCAATTCAATACTTGGCCACCAGAAAGCAGAGAGCAAACTCACCAATTACAAGTTTTAAACCCCAAAGCCATCCCCCTAGTCACCTACTTCTTCTAACCTACTCTTTTCTGTTTACAGTTACCCGCCCTGTTAATCCATATCAGTGGATTAAGGAACAGATTAGCTTAAGGCTCTCATATCCCAATCCACTTACATCAAAACTTTCTTGCATTGTCTCACACATGAGCTTTTGATGGACACCTTATTTTGAAACTATAACACCTAATATTGGACTTTTTCACCTGTGATGACAAGATTCCACGGAACCCAGACTGAGAGCAATAAGAAGGGTCCCTGGAGTGACACTATAGGAACACAATCTAATGAAATGTGACTGGGTAAGCTGTGTTTCAGTTTTCAATGGATAGTTTGATGTTTCATTGTTGCTGGATTCCTTGGTTACTCCGTATCCAAACCCAAAGACAGTTCAGCCTGAATGTATTTGATAATGATGAACTGGAAAAAAACACAATTCTGACTTTGTAACAAACACATTGACTACTTACACTGTGGACTAGTAGAGGGACATGCTCTCCTAGGGGCCACACAGAGGGTGGTAGTCTGGTGTCCCTGCTGCCTGATGCATCACTGCCACTACAACCTGGCTATGACCTTTGCAGGACCCTGTGCTGCAGTGACCTATCTGCTCCCCCTTGAGAGGACAAAAGTGAGGAGGCAGCCGAAGAATGAGAGGTGAGGCCACAGGGCCTGAAATACAGGGACGAAGCCCCAGCCCCTCAGGAATGATGGGAAAGGGAGGGACGGGTGTCTGTTTAGGTCATTGCCAAATATTTGGGCTTAGATTTTTTTCATATGGCATAGACCAAATTTTTGTACATGTTTTGCAAATGTTTTATCAATATTTGTTCAACAGTCAGTTACAGTGATCCTTAGACTTGACTGACAGTTGCCAATAACCTATCACATAGACAGGTAGTCAAGCTGCTGCTGTCACCCCTTTGCATCCCTGGTATGAAAGGATTGCGGCAGTTGCTGCCACTCCTGCATTCCTGATAGGACACTTGCCCACAGCTTTGGGACTATGTTATCTATGATGTCTGTGAAAAGCTTGCCCTACCACACCACTGCTGCTGCTTCTACTAGGCCATGATTAGGCCCTTTCAGGTGTCTTGTTTCCCAGAGGACTCTGCTTGGCCACTTCAATAGTCATGGGCACTGAGGACATTTGCTAGACCACAAACATTCTATATATCCCCACCCAAGTACTTCTGATGTTCACATTCTTTTCTTTGAGGAACTCCTCTCCCATACATGACAGCCAAGATGGGGGAGCCAAATTAGCCTGTGCAGACTGCCATGAGAGTGCAAATGGGGTTCAGCAGGCTGGTGCCTGGCTACCTTCCTGAACCCACCCTTTTGTCCATAAATGAACAATAACTTTTATGCTTATTGTGCTAGTGTGATACCTCTGTCCCTTGAACTGCTCACTTTTGCTGCAGCATAGGCCCCAAGAAAGCCTCTTGCAGATGGTTTAATTATCTATTCATTACTTCTTTCTTGAAGAGAGAGAGAGAGAGAGAGAGAGAGAGAGAGAGAGAGAGAGAGAGAGAGCGCTGAGCTGCTTCCACCATGAACTGGAGAAAACAAGGGACGCTGGCCCAGAGAACATCTCATTGTCAACTCCAGACCCACTATTTGAGCTCCTGCCCCTAATGGAAGGTTCCCTCAACTTCACTGGAGGTTTTCAGCAGGTGCAGAAGAGCAGAGCAGGGGACCCAATCCTGTGAATACCCTGTTTCAGCCATGGTTGATCCTACGTTTACTCCATCACTGGGGCCAAAACACACAGAAAACCCACATTTCAGTTTGATCACCCAATCCCACTACAGCAAGGTTGTCTCTAGGGCACATCACCTAATAAATGGTTTATTAATAAAAAGAGTCCATGAGATGAGCCAACTGACATATTTCATATTTACATCACAGGAATATTATGTATGTACTGTGTCTCACGTGGAATACAAGGCAAGAATGAGAAACGTACAGCAGGTCCCCCTTTCCCACAGCTTTGCTTTCCATGGCTTCAGTTACCTGCGATCAGCAGAGCTACAAAAATATCACTTGTCTTATTCTCAGAGAGAAGGACTGCATTCAGATTAAGTTTATCATAGTGTATTGTTGTTACTACGTGATTTTACTATTAGTTATTGCTGCTAATCTCTTCCTGTGCCTGCTTTAGAAGTTGAGCTTTATGCCGGACATGGTGGTGGATACCTATAATCCCAGCAATTCAGAAGGCTGAGGCAGGAGCATAGTGAGTTCAAATCCAGCCTCAGCAAAAATGAGGTGCTTAGCAACTCAGTGAGACCTTGTCTTTAAATAAAATAAAAAGAGGGCTGGGGATGTGGCTCAGTGGTTGAGTGCCCCTGAGTTCAATTCCTGGTACAAAAAAAAAATAAAATAAAATAAAAAGAAAGAAAGAAATTGAGCATTATCATATGTGTATTTGTCAACAAGGTCATAGTCACTATGAAAAGGAAATAGAGAGTTCAGCCCACAGGGAATATAAAGCCCTATTCTGAACTTTCACTGCAAAGTCCCAAATCAAATGATCTATACAGGAAGAAAATTCCTTGCCACACTGGTGCGTTCTGTAGGTACTGAGAAATTTTCATGGCAGACTTTTGGATGTCTCATCCACAAAGAAGTCCAGATTTAGGTCTCTGTGTTTGATTCTCTAAGTGTGGTTCACAGCCTGCAGTATCTTGGATGACTTACCCAGTTTAGACTCTTCTCCCTACCAGTGACCTCAGGCAGTGTCCTTTATCCCTGGCCCTCTTTATTGTTTATTTTGAGACACATTCTTGCTAAATCACCTACATCTGACCTCAAATTTATTCTCATCCTCCCTCAGCCTCAAAAATAGCTGGTGCACACCACCCCACCTGGCTCATGTAACTTATAACTGACAAAAACTGCTAAAAGCATAATTTTGGACTTGGCATGCATGTTGGTTCCTTGACTGGGGGCCTTCTCTGGGAAACACTTTCCAAGGTCTGCTTACTGCATGAGAATCTAGTGTCCCACTGTGGCCTCCATCACTGCTGCCACCACCCAGTAATAACACAGTCACCCCTGCCTGGCAGCCAACAACACCAGTGCCACCTGTGTGGAACCACTTCATGATGACATCACAGTCTTCAAGGGGCAAACCTCTTCCTCAGTTCCCTACACATTTACAGAGGAAGTGAAGAAGTGCGGTGTTACCCTAAGAGTAAGCATATGTGAAGCCACTGAGGACACTCCTCTTGTAGAGAAAGAAGGCATTCATGTGCTTGATTGAACTTTTGAGGATGTTGCATGACCCTCCAGCCAGATCAGTTTTGATGTTAAGTTTGAACAATTTTCAAACACAACATGGCTGTTGTGTTTGAAAATTGTTCAAACTTAACTCATTACTGCTTGTTGCAGTTGAGCCTTAGAGAGCTCCAGTGCTGTGTGCTATAGCATTAATTGATGGTGGAGTGAAGTATGAAGGTACAGCACCATCCCTAAGACAAAGACAGTGTGGGACTTGAAACAGCAAGCAACTCTCATATTTGGATAAACATAAAGTAAAAATTCAGCTGTGCTTCAAAAACTTCAGTTGCACAGAAGCAACTGCTGCATTCAGTAAATCATGGTTCCTGATGCTACTGCCTTGGAAGTGTAACTTGAGTTGGAGCCTAATTGGTTGTTAATATTATCTGAAGTGTTGAATGTCCTGGATGTATCTGAGGGAGCTTCCATAGGAGTATTGGAAAGAAGTTTCACCAGGCCAAAGATGGGCATAATTTCTCCCTGTATGTTTTGGTGATGATCAACCGACTTAGACACAGGCAAAATATTCTTACTATTCAGCAATTAAAATGGGTTGTGCTTTGGGTATGAGTTGTCCCCCAAAGCTCATGTGAGACAATACAGCAATGCTTACAGTGAAGTGATTAGATCATGAGAGCTGTGTCCTAACAGGGCAATAATACTGATGGCTTAATCATTTGAGAGAACTAAGGTAACTGCCAGCAGGTGATGTGACTCAGAAGGATAGAGGTCACTGAGGGAATGCCCTTAGGGGTTATATTTTCTCTCTCTGAGTTTGCTCTCTCTCTCTGCTTTCCTGCTGTCATGAACTGGGGAGCTTTCCTCTGTCATGTCCTTCCACCGTAATCTTCTACCTCTGCTCAGGCTCAAAGCCAACTGACCATGGACTGAATCCTCTGTAACTATGAAAATTACTTTTCCTCCTCTAAATTGTTTTTGTCAGGTATTTGGGTCACAGTAACAAAAACAAAATGACTCCCACAAAAATTGCTTTTCTTTTTTTTTTCAGATGACAAAATGATACTCATTTTATTTTTAAAACTCTAGTAAAATTGTTTTCCATATGACATCCCATTTTAAAAATTTAATGTAAACCAACCTGTGGGTTACTCATACTATACAGAATTGAGCAGCATGTTTACAGGTGTCTAGAATGTTTACAAATGCTATTCATTAGATAGTAATGTTTTGTAGTAATATTTTGTTGCAATTTTTCGAGCATATATTCCACTGTACAAGAAAGGGCATATATTGGTGTTCATCTATAAAAATTCTTAATAAATGGAAAATGGCAATTTTCCTGAGAGAAGATTTTTTTTTTCTTGAAATGGTTTTCTTAAACAATTGGGAATATAGAAAGGAGATGTAAATGTAAAAGAAATATAACAATGTCTAAGTTAACATTTTTCTTTTACATGATTGAAAGAACTATTAATGTAAAAAGGGTTTCATTCATTATAAAACCACTCTTAAATCTTATGCAAATAATGTAACACAGATTTCTGTAATGCAAATTTCACTTTTTAAAAACTATTGTATACATGGAAGAAAAATATCTTATTTGCCACCCTGTGTTCAAATTCTACCTGATCTCAGATCAGTCAGGCAAGATGAACTTGGAGAAACTTCAGTCACAGTGTATGTTAAAGTATCTATGCAATCTTGAAACTGTGAAATATTTTCACAAGAGATCCAGGAACTCACTCAGTTTCCAAGATGTGTCCCAAGTGGCCTTCAATGTTTTTTTTCCATGAATGCTTGCGAAATCTGCATATGGAACAGGTACTAGAAATTCTGGAATAACCAAAATCAAGCAGAGGAACCACAAGATTTGAGGTTATACACATGAAACTTGTTTCAAAGAATCTCTCTCCATCTTCCTTAGCAGGCAAGGCCCTTGTCCCATTCCCAGTTTCTGCAAGCAGTGCAGGAACCAACCCAGAGGCAGACTGGCTGGGGGTGACCCTGGTTAGATGGAGCTAGCCACATTCCTATTGTACTGGCCCTTCTCTGGAGAAGCCTCATCTTTTCTTACTCTTCAGCAAGCCGCCTGGGGAAACACATCTCTTTTAGAGTCAAAGGCACAGAGATCACCTTAGAGCAATATTCTATTGGTATTCGCTACTGTCAGGGCTACTGGACAAAATCAGACATAAGAGGTGCAAGGACTTTTTCAGTGGTGTTCTCCCGGCCTCCTGGCAGCAGGGGCTCAGGCCAGAGCCAGAGCATACCTGAAATCCTGTTGCTCTGAGGATGCGACACCAGTAAGCAAGGCCAGATTGATGTCTATGTAGAGCCCGCTCATCTTGACTGGAATACCTGAGCTTGCTGTTCTGGGGTTGGTGCCCCTCCTGCACAACTCATCACTGGGGCACCTGCCCCTGAGGCTGTTGGATGTGTTGGAGAAGAAGTATTTTTGCTGCAATCCTCTTAGAAGAGGTGGAAGAAATGTAATTATTGTTATTAGCAGAGCAAGTCTTTGACTTATTTAGGTCTTTAGGTTTTTGTTTCCTGGTTGAACTTCCTTTTTTCATAGCATGTGGTCAAGGAACCCCATGGGTTTCAAGTAGATTCCAAAAGTAGCACACATAGTTTCACCCTCAGGGTTTCTTTTGGTTATGGTGTGCCAGTTGGCACAGGACAGTGGAATCCTCCATGACAAAGGTATGTGCTTCTGGCTGATGAGGGGCCAGCTAAGGACATTCAGCTTGTTGTAAAAGCCACGGGCTTTGCACAGGTTAGGCCAGGGAACTCCAGTTGCCACAGCAGCATCTGGGTGAAGCCATAATTCACACACTAGGGGCTCTCTGCCAGATTCTCTAGCAAGTATGCACTAGGTTCCTCAGGTCCCAGGAGTAGGGCTCCAGGTGGCCAGGCTGGTATCAGTGGCCCACCCATGTAGGGCAAGTATTTGTAGACTCAATGTTGGTGGTAGTGGTGATGGTGGTACATCTGGTTCAGCAGCCACGCCACAGACACTGAGCTGTACTCACTGTTCATGGGCCCCAGGATGCACCTGCCCCTGCCTCTCATGCTGCCAGAGCCCCTGCTGCCCACCACAGTGTAGCCCCCAGGATCTGTGCTCTGCCATTGGCCATGGGAGAACTCGGCCATTAGGGGAAGCACCAAGGTGTGCACCTCAGCCTAGCCAGGGAAGTCAGTCTATTTGGCCCAGCCACTGGCTACACTGTCTCCTCTGCCTTATGGGGGACTGTGGGCTGAGGCTTGGGGCCAATCAGGGTCTCCGTGTAAGATAGGCTAGACAGACAGCATGGAACACATGTGGGTGCTAGGCACATAGACCAGGAACTGGCCATCTCCATAGCACCAGCTACTGTGGCTGCAGAATGTAGGAAGAGACAGGTGCGCCATGGAAAGCTACAAATCCCTAGCTGGAGAGGGCACGTACATGTGGGTGCATACCCACTCACGCGCTCAACCGCCGCCACTACCCAGCTCGGGGCGCCTCGGGCGGTAGGCCAGTTGCAGGGGGACCTCGGCACTCAGTCCCCATCAACTGGCACCACTGGGACCAATGGTTAGAAGGACGCAGGTCTCCATGAGACGTCCCTGCCTGCTGCGGGTACTAGCGGCGCCTCTTGCAAGCCACCTGCCTGCCACCCTCGGAATGGCCTGGAGCTCTCGCCAAGCAGCCGGCTCCCCAGTGGGCAGAAGGCCCCCCAAATTCTGGGAGCGGCCACCAACTTCGCACAGCAGCCGCCAGCGAAAAGGGCGGCCCCAGTATATGCGCCTTTGCACACCGCCTGGCTCTGGGCTGAACGTGCAGCCAGAGCTGCGCCCTCCGCGCCACAGGCAGCCCATGCATAGGTAGAGGGCAGCCCCAGCAGCACCGCCATCCTGCTGGGGACCAGCCTCCCGGATACCTCAGTGGCAAGGCAGAAGACCATGGTAGACAGTGCATGCCTTGCCAGCGGGGTCTGTGCCAGCGTCTAGGGCCTCAGGTCAGTAGGCAACATAGCCAGTAGTGCACCAGCAGTCCCGCCAAGGAGAGCACTGGACATTGCACCTCTTTCAAGAATTTTAAAGCTCTCCTGGAAGAGACGATTGATACAATAGAAGCAGATGGAGATACAAGGAAGCCAAATGATCATGAAACGTTGAAAGAGAACAGCAGGGAATTGACAGGACTCCACAATGGGCAGGAGTAGTGGCAAGATGCATAATCTGCTTGAATCAAATGTATGAAATATGATGTCAAGAGGTTTGTAATGTTTTGAACAACTAATAATAAAAAAAAATTAAAAAAAATAAATCATGAAAAAAAAAGATGCTGCTGTCAAATTGTACAGTGCATTTATCATGTTTTAACCCATTGGTAAATTCACCATCCCACGTTGATTAGCAGGGCTTTAGCTGGAGAAGCCAAGGTTCTGCTTCTCATGCAATACTGATCCATGCCTTTACATTTCCTTGTCCACCATAGATCAGGTCCTAGCAGCAACTCTATCTCTGGCTGTTTTTCAACGACCTCCAACCACTCCAGCCCTGTGTCCATACACTGCTGCCTGAGAAATCTTCAGCCAGGCCCATGTACTGACACTTAATCTATGTTCTTTTAGAACATCCTGTGGATCTCGCTGAAGAGCTTCCAAATCAGAGGCATAGAACCCAAAACTACCTTCTGATTGCACAGAACCCAGGGAGGGCCTGACAACATGGAAGTCAGGGCAAGAAGATGCTTTCCACACAGCATGGACTCACAGGTAGGAGCAATGGCAAAGGCATCCTGTAGCCACACAGTGTTTATGTTTCTGTTTTGTATGGTTGGATTCTGGAGAGCATCTTTGTCTTGAGAAGTGAATGGGATGACCACTAGACAGTCACACACTGAAGGTAGGACACTATGGGAGCAGGTCTCTATGATAGCTGGAGAACTGCTGCTTTTTTTGAACCTAGGGAGGTTCAAAAATATATGTCTGAATGCAAGTCTCTTTACATTTTTCATATATTAATGACCTTGTGTCAAGAGATCTGATTCCATGACCTTTGAATGTGCTACTTTATCACCTTTTCTAGCCCTATATGGAAAGTTGACCTTTGCCAGGAGATGAGCTCATTCTCCCCTTGTCACCCAAACATCTAGACTTGGGCTCTGATTGGTGATGACCTCTTGGACAACAAGCACAGGAGATCTTCTTTGGAATTAGTGTTTACTTCTGCCTAGACTCTTTCTGCTCTGCAACAAATTACCTGGGGATGGTCATCTAAGAGGAAGAGAAATTCCTTTCTCACAGCCCCGGTGACCATGGAGTCCCAGATCCAGGTGCTGAGCATTGGACTGCTGAGGGCATTCTTGCTGTGTCTGCGCATGGCAGAAGGCAGGAGGACAGGGCACAGGGTGGGGGTTGAACTCTCACAGGCACAACCTGGAGCCAGGAGACAAAGTTCTGTCATCTGTCAGGTGGAGGGAGGGCAGTGCACCCACTCTCTGCAGGTTCAGGATGTGCAGCAGCATCACCTTCTCTTCCTCACCATCAACATTAGGGCACAGCGAGGACTAGATACTTCAGGAATGTTTTGACTGGGATGAGTGTGAGTGCCCCACCATTGTGGGGAGATGAGGGGAGAATGAGAACCTCCTGCAACAGAATCCAGTTTACAGGAAGAAGGAGATGAAAGGATACTAAGAGGAATAGGAGAAATGTGAGATTTGTGGGGCGGGGGGATGCAGAGTAAGACAAATAGGTGCCCATGTTCTAAAGTGCCCTGCTCACCTTTTGGGGAGTTGACATAGGAAGAAATCAGACACACTGAGGGGAGCTCTGCAGAGGCTGCTACTGTGTGAGCTCACAAGTGGAGACAAGAGGATGGGACAATCCACGTATTTCATTTAAGCAGCCCCAGAACACTCTCCCAGGGAATCCATCACCACTCCATGGCTGCCTGTTGCCAGGCTGAGACTCCATATCTCCTTTATCCAGATGCAGAGGCTTCAGGTGCTGCTGGCACCAGGGTGTGTGACTCAGAGGGGGCTGCCCACTGTGTCCCTGATGGAGATGCCACTGGAGAGGTTCAGTCTCTTACTCTGCAGGGACTGATAACCACTCTGCCTTTCCATCCCCCAACTCAACAGGGCCATGGTCAGTGAATCACTAGGTGTGGAAGGACTGGGAAAACCTGGCCTTCAGAGTCTCCCAGGCTCCTCATGCAGGCAGGACCACCCAATGCACCCAGATTTGCAGCCCTGTGGGCAAGCAGTCCTGGCCTCAAGCAGGGACAGTGTGGCTTCAAGGACGAGTGGGACAAATCCCAGTCCTGGAATCTCTCAGTTGCTGAGAATTCCCTTAGGAACTGGATGACATCCTATCACCATTTCTCAATCTGAGGATTGATGGAGTTGGTATATAATATAATATAATATTATATATATATATATATATATATATATATATATATATATCACTTTTTGCACATATGCCACATTCAACCAAATGCAATACCTATTCAATTAAATGCAGTGCTCACATGGAAAGGTTAAAGGAACAAGATTATATGTTACTTACCTTCCTTTTTTCCCATTTTGTGACTGAGAATCAAATAATATATAGTCATTTTTTTTGTTTTTCTAATTTGTTCTAATTAGTTATACTTGAGAGTAGAATGAATTTTGACACATCACACATAAATGGAGTATAACTCATCATTCTTCTGGTTGTACATGAAGCAGAATCACACTGGTCATATAATCATATATGCACATAGGGTAATAATGTTTGATTCATTCTATTATCCTTCCTATGCCCATACCCTCTCCCCTCCCTTCACTCCCTCTCTTCACTCCCCTCTCTCTAATCCAAAATTGTGAATTAGCATCTGTATATCAGACAAAACATTGGGCCTTTTGTTTTTTGGGACTGGATTATGTTGCTTAGCATAATATTCTCCAGCTCCTTCCATTTACCAGAAAAAGCCGTAATTTCCTTCATCTTTAAGGTTGAGTAATATTCCATTGTGTGTGTGTGTGTGTATATATATATATATATATCACTTATTTTTTATCCATTCATCTGTTGAAGGGCACCTAGGTACATTGCACATTTTAGCTATTGTGAATTAATGTGGCTGCATTACTGTAGTATATTGATTTTAAGTGCTTTGAGTATAAACCTAGGAGTGGGATAACTAGGTCAAATGGTGGTTCTATTTCAAGTTTTCTGAGGAATATCCATATTGTTTTCCAGAGTGGCTGCACTGATTTGAAGTCCCACCAGTAATGTATGAGTGTACTTTTTTCCCACATCCTCACCAACTTTTAATATTGCTTGTATTTTTGATAATTACCATTCTGACTGGAGTGAGATGAAATCTTAGAGTAGCTGTGATTTGCATTTCTTTAATTGCTAGAGATGTTAAACATGTTTGTTGATTGATTGTATTTCTTCTTAGTGAAGTGTCTGTTCTGTTCCTTAGCCCATTTTTAATTGAGTTATTTGTTTGTTTGTTTTTCGTGTTGAGATTTTTGAGTTCTTTATATATTCTGTAGATTAATGCTCTATCTGAGGTGCATGTGGTAAAGATTTTCTCCCATTCTGTAGGCTCCCTCTTCATGTTATTGATTGTTTCTTTTACTGAGGAAAAGGGTTAGTTTGAATTCATCCCATTTATTGACTCTTGATTCTACTTCTTGCACTTTAAGGGTCTTGTTAATGAAGTCATTTCCTCAGCCAATATGAGACTACTTCTTTTTCTATGGGGCTCAGGGTCTCTGTTCTAGTGCTTGAATCTTCATCCATTTTGAGTTGAGTTTCAAGCAGGGTGAGAGATGAAGGTTTAATTTCATTTTTTTACTTATGGATTTTCAGTATGCCCAGCACCATTGTTGAAGAGGCTATCTTTTCTCCAATGAATGTCATGTGTGTGAAGTAAGATTCCTTACTACACAGGATCTAGCCAATTCAAATATTGGTCAATTTGCAGAAGGTATGAGTTGTCCCCAAAAACTCATTCGAGACAATGCAGGAATGCTCACAGTGAAGTGATTATATTCCGAGTGCTGTGACCTAACAGTGCACTAATCCTGATGGCTTTGAGTGCATGATTTGAGAGGACTAGGTACTGGAAGGTAACTGCCAGCAGGTGATGTGTGTCAGCAGGAACGCACACCCTTGTTGGTTACATTTTGTCCCTGGGAGCTTGCTCTGTCGCTCAGCATTCCTTCTGCTATGGGACAGGGTAGCTTTCCTCTGTCATGTGCATTGGCCATGACATTCTGCCTTTGCTCTGGCCCAGAACAATGGTGCCAACAAACCCTGGACAGAAACCTCTGATATTGTGAAAATATGTTTTCCTCCTCTAAGATGTTCTTGTTTGATATTTTAGTCACAGAGAAAAAAATGTGACTACCACAGAAAAAAATTGCATATCATTTTTTACAGAAGACAAAATAATACCCTTTTATTTTTAAAATTCTAGTGAAATAGTTTTCCATATGACATCCCATTTTTCAAAAATTAATGTAAGCCAACCTGTGGGGTAGTCCACTATACAGACTTCATCAAAGAGTTTACAGATGCTTAGAATATTTACAAATGCTCCTCATTACGTGGTAAAGTTTTGTTGCTATTTTTCCAGCACTTATTCCACAGTAAAGGAAAGAGCCTATATTGGTGTTCTTGTCTAAAAATTCATAACAAATGGGAAAAGGCAATTTATTCTGAAAGAAGATTTTTCTTGAAATAGCTTTCTTAAACAATTGGGAATATAGAAAGGAGATATAAATGTAAAAGAAGCATAAGAAGGTCTAAGTTTACATTTTTCTTTTCAATTATTTTAAGTACCATTATGTTGAAATATTTACATTCATTATAAAAATGCTTTTCAATTTTATGCAAATGATTACTACAGTGCAAATTGAACTTTTTAAAAAAATATATTGTATACATGGAAGAATAATATCTTGTTTTGCTACCTGTGTACAAATTCCAACTGACCTCAGATCAGTTAGGCAAGATGATTTTTTAAAAAAATTTATATATATATATATATATATATATATATATATATATAACATCAGAATGCATTACAATTCTTATTATACATATACAGCACAATTTTTCATATATCTATGGTTGTATACAAAGTATATTCACACCAATTCATTCTTTATACATGTACTTTGTATAATAAAGATCATCACATTCCACCATCATTAATTACCCCATGCCCCCTCCCTTCGCCTCCCACCCTTCTGCCCTATCTAGAATTTGCCTATTCCTCCCATGCTCCCTCTCCCTATCCCATTATGAATCAGCCTCCTTATATAAAAAAAATTCCACATTTGAAATTTTGAGATTGGCTAATTTCACTTAGCATTATCTTCTCTAACTCCATTCATTTACCTGCAAATGCCATGATTTTATTCTGTTTCTTGCCACATTTTTAATCCATTCATCTATTGAAAGGCATCTAGGTTGGTTCCACAGTTTAGCTACTGTGAATTGTGCTGCTATAAACATTGATGTGGCTGTGTCCCTGTAGTATGCTGTTTTTAAGTCCTTTGGGTATAGACAGAGGAGAGGGATAACTGGGTCAAATAGCGGTTCCATTTCCAATTTTCCAAGAAATCTCCATACTGCTTTCCATGTTGGCTACACCAATTTGCAGTCCCACCAGCAGTGTATGAGTGTACCTTCTTCCACACATCCTCGACAACACCTATTATTATTTGTATGCATAATAGCTGCCATTCTGAATGGAGTGAGATAAAATCTTAGAGTGGTTTTCATTTGCCTTTCTCTAATTGCTAGAGATGATGAACATTTTTTTGGATGTATTTGTTGATTATTTGTATATCAAGGCGAGATGATCTTTGAGAAACATCACTCACCTTGTATGTTGGAGTCACTACTCAGTTTTGCAAACTGAACAATATTTTGACAAGAGAGCCAGGAACTTGGTTTCCAGAATGTGTGCCAAATGGCCTCCAATGATCTTCTCCACAAATACTTGTGAAATATGCATGTGGAACAGGTGTGCAGAAATTCTGGAATAACCAAAATTGATCAGAAGAAACGCATGATTTGGGTAATTCACTTATAACCTTGTTGTAAAGAATCTCTCCATCTTCCTTAGCAGGCAATTGGCCCTGTTGCTAGTCCCAGTTTCTGCAAGCAGTTCAGGAGACAACCCATGGCAGACCGGCTGGAAGTGGCCCTGGCCCAATGGAGCAGGCCATGTTTTCACACACTGGTCCTTTCCTAGAGGAGCTTCATCTTTTTCTCTTTAGCAAGCCTCTTGGGAAATCACACATGGGCGGGAGGTTCTGTCTGCATCATCGCCACAGTCTGGGCTGCTGGACAAATTCAGACACAAGAGGTGCAAGGCCTTCTTGGGTGGTGTCCTCCCCACCTCATGGTCACAAGGGCTGAGGCCAGGGCCAGAGCACTTTAGAAATCCTGTCCCACTGAGCATGTGACTTCACTGGACAAGGACAGACTGAAATCTATGTAGAGCCCATTTGACTGGAATACTTGAACTTGCTATATTCAGGATTAGTGCTCTCTCCTGCAGCAGACCTCAGTGAGGCTCCTGCCCCTGAAGCTGTTGGATGTGTCGAAGGGGAAGTATTTTTCTGTAATCCTCTGAGTTAGAAGAGGTGGAAGTTGGAGTAACTGGAACCAAATTATTGCTATTAGGAGAACAATCTTTGGCTTACTTGTTCCTAGTTGGAATTCCCTGATTTTTCATAGGAAAAGGTCAAAGCACTCCATGGAATGTCAGATAGAGTCCACTAGCATTGCACACAGGTTCACCATCAGTGTTTCTGTGCCATAAGGTCATGGTGGTGGTGTACCAGTTGGCCCAGGAGAGTCAGAGCCACTAGGATGAAGGCACATGCTTCTGCCACTTTAAAAGGGTCAGGCTGAGGTCATTCATCTTATTGCAGGGGCCACATGCTTTGCACAGGTAGTGGTCAGTGCCCTCCTGCCACCACAGTGGTGTCTGGATGGAGTTCACCAGTTCATGCACTTGGTGCTTTCTGGCAGGTCCTCCAGTAGGTTTGTGATGGGGTCCAGAGGCACTTGGAGCAAGGCTCCAACTTGACTCAGCAGGCTGTGTAGCACCAGAATTTCCAAGGGTATAGCTGCCAGGCAGGCATCAGTGGCTAACCTAAGTGCTCTAGACTGATAAAAGGAGGGCATTTATGCACCCAATGTGAAATCCAGGCTCCCCACTTCCTCTTCCTCATGTGCTGTATTTGCTACAGCATTATATGTTCATGTATAATAATATTTTATTGATTTGTATATATTTATTGATATTGTATATATCAAAATAGGGTGTGTATCTATATATAGACATTACACATTATATACCTGTGTGAATAAATATTTCATGATTTGAGTATAAATTTTCAGTTCAAATTTAATATTGATAGCATTTTTAATTTATAACTTTTGTGTGTCTCTTTCTCTTTTCTCCTCCATTTCTCTCTCACACACAGATACACTTACTCTTCTCACCTTCTATTGAGCATGCTCACAGTGTCCTGCTCCAGCTTCTGGGTGTCACCAAATGCATTAATCTTCATTGTCCTTTTTACCCCCACCCACCCTTTTTATAGTATTTATCTTTGTTTGGCTTTGGATTTGCATAATACTGACCTGATAAAATGAGTTGGACAAGGTCCCCTGCTCTCCAATTTCTTGGATGTTTCCCACTGTGCAACTGTCACGTATACCTACAGTGTCTTGCTGAGTCTACCCACCACTTCAACCTCTTTACGTGCAAAATAGGTGTTGGTTGTTACTTTTCTATTGTTTAATTATCTTTATTTTAGGCTAATTGTCACTTGATTTATTTTCATAAGTTTATTAATAATTTTCTGTAATATCTTTGTCTCATCTGAAGTTCTAGTTAATAGTTAACATTGTCTGTGAAGGGAGGGGGATTGTGATTCAGGCTTCCCACATGATAAGCAAGGTTTCTATCCCTAAGCTATATCCCCAGGTCCCATGCTGATTCTTGATAGTGCTGTTCTGGGTTGTCTATATTTATCTTGGTAAATCATTAGAGATTCCTTAATTTTATTTATCTTTAGGAAGGAGTGGGAACCCAGGGCAGTCAAGAAGACAGAAAGGGTGAGCAGATCAGTGTAACCAGGAACATTACTAACCTAAACTGGACTCTAAATTTCACTCTCATTGGCACAGTAAACCACTGGTCCAAGAAAATGTTAAGAAGACCCATCTTCTATATGCATATTATATAAGAATTAGCCATTTCTCAGTGGAACCAAAGAAATACATTTTTACCCCTCATTTTTCATGAACTTGGAGGGGCAACTTTCTGATAAATCTATCAGACATGAAAAAATTCTAAGGGGAAAGTGCATTACTGTACCTAACATTTCAGCATCACAGCTTAACAGCACAGCACAGCACAGACTATCAGCACTTGCCTTCATGAGTCAGGTGCCACCTAGGAGATTGGCTCACTGTTGCTGCCCAACATTGGAGGACTGGGATAACTCACATAGGGCTAGTTTGAGAAAATATCAGTTAATAATTCAAAGGGTGAGGTTGCCACTGCATGCTTAGGGCTTTGGCACTAGAGTAAATTTGAGAATTTTAAGTCAAAGCATTCCAGATTGGGAACCATCTATGTTTATATTAGGTCTTATATCTTTATCAATTGGGAATTCACAAAATCTGTTGGATCACATCCAAATGATCACCTTATAACATCATTAACAGTGTAAGGTGATTTCACATAAAATAAAAATGGAAACACTTGTTATTTGATGCGAAAGCTTACAGCATATTTAAAGTATAAATGTAGGATATAAAAGACAGAAGGGATAATCCTTAATATAAAACGTGTAATTTTTCTGAATTCTCCAAAGTAGCATTTATGTTTATGATTTGCTATGGTTTGGATGCAATTTTTTCCCTAAAATATGTTGTGTTTTTCCTTTAGCTTCAAAATTTTCACCATTCAGTGGTATTCATGATCTTGATTAAGATATATCTATGTGTACATTTTGGTTTTATATTTATCCTGCTTGATATTCTTGGAGATTCCATAAGCTATAGTTTGTTGACTATCATTATGTTGGAAAAATGTTAGTGCTTATTACTTGAAATATTTTTAGACTTTTCTCTCTTTTCCTCTAATTTTCCCATTGCGAATATTATTTCATGTAAATGTTCCAAGCACTTGGATATGCTCTTTGCTTTTCCATTCTTATTTTCTTTTAAATTTCAATTTGCCCATTTTTTTTACTTACATTGTCAAGCTCCTTTATTCTCCCCTTGTCTGTCTGTGGGCAGCCCACTGGTGACTCCATTGAAGGCACTCTTCATTTATGTTCAAGTCTATTTCATTTCTGGCAGCTGCTCCAGATTCCTTCTTAGAGGTTACATCCCACAGCTTTCATTGCCCATCTGATCTTGCCTGTGGTCTACTCAGTCCTTACGACCATTATTAATGTGTTCATCAGCATCATTTTAAATTGCTATGACAAAATTTCCAAATCAATGTCCTGTGGGAGTCTGGTTCTGTTCTCCTTTAAATATTAAAAATAGGATAAAAACTTAGTTTCTTCATTTTTAAATAATTATGAGGATGTGATTTATGTTTATAGTCTGTTTCCATCTTTCAAGACATACAGACTTGGGATGTAGGTAGAACTGACCAGAGTGAACACTGCTCAAACGGCCCTCCACTCAGCTGTGGGTTAGGCACAGAACCACCCTCTGGGTTGGTCCCTGGTTTGCTATGGGGACCTTCCTGGGCTCAATTTCTTACCCATTGGCCACTTTCTGGTGGCCACACCACTCTAGTAGTTAGGATTCAGTTCTCCTACATTGTCCCAGCTCAACACTACAGCAGTGCGGGACCTACATGCTTCCAAGGAAGGGTGTAGACTTTGCACTCTCCTGGAGGGTTGGTCAGCTGTGGTGGCAGCTCTCCAGGGATGCCTAGGGAATAAGAGACCCACCTGAGGCCCAGACCTAGCCCTCAGCCTACTGCTAGGGAAAATCTCCTGCCTGGGGTACCCTCTCTTGCCTATGCTCTCAGTCTAAAACAAATTCATGTGTTTTCCAAAATAAAGCCTCGGCTGCTCAATTCTGTAAAATGAGTGTGGTGTGGTTGGAGAGGAAAGAAATGATAAGACATGCAAAAAGGAATTTTATAATGATAAATAGTTTTTAGATTCTATTTCAAATAGCCCTACATCATAAAGAATGATACATACAAAAGAGAAGGGTAGTATATTTTAAACTCAATATCTATTTACTTAGAAATGCAAGGTATTTTAGGGAAATTTGATCATAGAAGACCCTTATCGTGCATAGCAAAGTACCAAATATCTTATGCTACTAGTCTAAATGTTTAAGCTTAGCTGTTTTACACTCATGACCAACAGACCTGCCTTACAAAAGATGCTTAAGGGGGCTGGGGATGTGGCTCAAGCGGTAGCACGCTAGCCTGGCATGCGTGTGACCTGGGTTCGATCCTCAGCACCACATACCAACAAAGACGTTGTGTCCGCCGAGAACTAAAAAATAAATATTGAAAATTCTCTCTCTCTCTTCTCTCTCTCTCTCTCTCTCTCCTCTCTCACTCTCTCTTAAAAAAAATTTAAAAAGATGCTTAAGGAAGTCTTACATCAAGAACTGAAAGAAAGATAGCTCTCATCATGAAAGTCTGTGAAAGCATAAATCCTAATATAAGAGCAGACACAGAAGAGAGAGAGAAAACAATCAAACCTTATCAATGCAGCTAGCCTTATCTATCAGTCGTGGACACATGGCTGTATCTCTTATGGCTTGCAGCTGGGCAAAACATTATGATGGGGAGCACAAGTGAGAGCAAAATGGCACATATGATGGTGGCTGGGAAGGGAATTTTTTTTAAAAGACATAGGGAATGGGGTGGGGTACTAATATACCCTTCAAGGGCATACCTCCAATGACCTCACATGCTCAATTTAGGAAGCCCCTCCTCCTAATGACAACATCAGCTAGGGACCACCCTTCAATACATAAGTTTTAAGGTCCAAACCATAATATACATACCCAATAGAATAGTTTATATTTCCAGTATGAACACTTCAAGTGTTGTCAAATGAAATGACTGATTCTCAAAATTTTTGTGCCTAAACTCTAAGCAGACAAATACTTTTACCAAGTTGAATGAAAGAGTGAAGGGATTTTTAAAAGTTAAAATTGATAATACTTTATATTTAAACCCAATATCCATATTGTTTCTACATTTCTAGTAACTTTTTTTTTTTACTGTTGGTAGTTCAAAACATTACACAGTTCTTAATATATCATATTTCACAGTTTGATTCAAGTGGGTTATGAACTCCCATTTTTACCCAGTATACAGATTGCTGTATCACATCAGTTACACTTCCATTGATTTACATATTGCCATTCTAGTGTCTGATGTGTTCAGCTGTCTATCCTATTCTCTACTATCCCCCCTCCCCTCCCCACCCCTTCCCTCCCCTCCCCTCTTCTCTCTCTACCCCCCTCTACTGTAAATCATTTCTTCCACTTGTATTATTCTTCTCTTACCCCTCCTTTCCTCTTATATGTAATTTTGTATAACCCTGAGGATCAACTTCCATTTTCATGCAATTTCCCTTCTCTCTCCCTTTCCCTCCCACCTCTCATCCCTGTTTAATGTTAATCTTCTTCTCTAGCTCTTCGTCCCTACCCTGTCCTTAGTTATTCCCCTTATATCAATGAAGTCATTTGGCATTTGTTTTTTAAGGATTGGCTAGCTTCACTTAGCATAATCTGCTCCAATGCCATCCTTTTCCCTCCAAATTCTATGATTTTTGCCTCACTATAAAAATGTCTTCACTACATTGTCCTTTACTAACTATAGGGAATTGAGTATCATTTACATTCATAATAAAGTTACTAGACTTCCGTAAGATTGGCAGCCATTAGGAAGTCTAGTAACTTTATTATGAATGTAAATGATACTCAATTCTCTATAGTTAGTAAAGGACAATGTAGTGAAGACATTTTTATAGTGAGGTCTTTTATAGTGACTTTATTATAGTGAGGTCTTTTCCTGACTTTTTGTAGTAGTGATCATCATTTTACTATGACAGGGATCTCTGATGCTAACATCAGATCTAGAACATTTTTATCCAATCTAGACAATCAAAATAATTACCTCTTCATGTCTCGTGGAATTCTTAAACTAGTACTCAGAACAATGTTGAATGTGAAGTTGGTAAATGGTCATTTCCATTCATCTCTTATCATCAGTATGATAAAAGTCACTACTTTAATATATTTTTAAGATCAATAGGTACAAGAATATCAAAGAAGTTCATAGCTAGAGAATGTTTTTTTCTGACAAGTGCTCATAATTTTTGGGGGGGACTTAAATATTTAGTTATTCTAAGAGAATAAGATATTCTGTGCATAGCTATGCAAAATAAATGTCTTTTTATAAAGTTGCACTAAAATACCATACATTTGTGTGTTCATTTAGATATTGAGTTTCAAATATGCTACACTTCCATTGAGTGTGTATCATTCTTTTGATGGAAGAAATCCTAAAACAGAAGTCCAAGAACTATTTATCTAGTGAAATTCACTTTTACACTTCTTACAAGACTTTTACATGAAACTTTATTATTTGCTTCTTATATTCCAAGCAGAGTTGATATTTCAGTTATTGCCCATTTCATTTTACTTAGATTCTGTATACTTTTAAATCTTATAAAATATTATGATCTATAAATAACATTTTTTCTAAATTTGTGAAAATCAAATGTGCAACTTACTCATTTCTTCCAAATTGTACTGACAACATTAAATTAGATTTGGCCTGAGGATGCCTTCACACTGAGTCCTTGGTGAAAACTACAATACAATTTAGTAGTTTGACTGACAGCCTTTTTTCTTGAATAACTGCTTAGCTTGTCCTTTGCAGAGTTGTCATGAATTAAGTTTCCTTTGTAAACAATGAAAGGGTTTTTTGCCTCATTTCAGTTCATAAGTAGTGCCCCATGGCACTGCACACAATAACTCTTTGGACATTTTTTGATTGTGAGGGCTGCCAGGGAATCTACTCTTTTGTTATTGTTTTTTTTTTTTTTTTGATTTTTGTTTTCCTGTCTGTTCAGATAAATTCTACTGAATTTAAATTAAAGTTTTTTTTCCTTTGAATATCAACTATGGGATACAAACCAAGAGCTTACTCATCTTAAAATAATGAGGAGGGTGTGATTTATGTTGATTCTCTATTTCCATTTTTAAAACATTACAGACTGGGGGTGTGGGTAGAGCTGACCAGAGTTGGCACTGCTTAAACAGCCCTGCACTCAGCTGTGGGACAGGCACAGAACTACCTCTGGGTGGGTCACTGGTTTGATATAAGGAAATTCCCCCACTCAATCCCATACCACTCTAGTAGTTAGGATCCAGCTCTCCCATAATGTCCCTGATCACTATTGCAGCATAGGAAGTGTGCACACTTTGCAGTCTCCTGGAGGGTTGGAAAGCTAAGCTATTGCTCTGAGAGGGTATAGGAGCCTGGCCACAGTGAACTTTTCTGCCCAGTGGCAGACCTGCTCACCCAGGTAACACCAAGCTGGCCTCCTCCTCCTAACACCTCAGAGTCACCCTCCTCACTTTTGTGCCTGAGATTCCCAGAGGCAGAAGCCAGAGCTCACCTCCTGAGGATGCTGTGGACCCCACTCAGGTCAACCAGCCTGAACCCTACCTCTCAGCCTGGCAGTGGCCTTTGTGGCTCCCAAAGCCAGGCACTCTCTCCCCTCCACAAGTACAGACAAGCACATGCTGCTGAGAGCTGCAGGTAGAAAAGGATCAAACTAGGTCTGGAGACAAGTTTGTGCAAGGCAGACAGAGGCATCAGGATTGGAAACGGGTGTTGGGAGCAAAGGGGCACACACCGAATAGCACTTAAATACTGTCCCTGTCCCCAACCCCACACCTCTCCATGTCCCATGCACCTGGCATACTGTCCAAAACAGGTGACTTTTAGTGCATCTCCTGGACAAACTTCAGGGTTCTCAAGGGGCATGGTGAGCTGTTTCTACTTTTACCCTTGTTCATTCTGGAGACCTGAGCAGACAGGAAGCTCCTTTTATTTCTGATCCCTTCTCTAGGGGCCGAGTTCATGGCCAACTTTGGCAAAAGCCACAAGCTTGACATAGAAGATAGAACATGATCCTGTTAGAGAGTCTCATCCCCTGCTACTGGTCTGCATGACCAAATGACCCCTCCAACCCCAACACTGTCTTCACCCTCTTCCCTGTTAATGACCTAAGTAGTCTGCCCTCCATGGGGGTTCACCTAGACTAAGTGGGAACATGTCCCAGGGTCAGGAGGGTTGTGACTCCATCTGTGCCCAAAGCCTTCTCATAACTGTAGGGACAAGGAGGAGAGCCAATGAGGACAGCACAGGGGAGGAATTGCAACTCCCCTCTCATCATGCACTGCCTGGCTACTGGTGGCAGGGCAAACATGGGTGGCCTAGTGAGCACCTGTACAGGTGGGTGCCAGATCCCTGCCAACAGACATCTCTCAGACCTCGACCCCCATGCCTTGCGGCTATACACAGGAGGCTGAGATGGTGGAGGGAAGGCTGCCCACAAAGCCTGAAGGAACTACAAGAGAATGTGTTGTGAGCTGTCTGTCCCTCTTTTCTGGCCTTGTCTGGACTTAGAGGGCTGCAGGTTGCTTTCCAAGCTCAGGATGCCTTACTCCAATCCCACTATCTTCACGTGTCCACAAGATTTTTATTAATGGCAGGTTTCTTTCTAGATTATTTGGGATAATTCTGGTGAGACCTCATTAATCTTCCACAGTCTGATTTCAACTGCCCTCACAAATTTTTCTAACTTTGTTAAAAATTTTCAGGAAGCATGCCTGTAATCCTAGTGTCTTGGAAGGCTGATGCAGGAGAATCACAAGTTCAAAGCCAGCCTCAGCAACTAAAAGAGTCCATAAGCAATGTAGGGAGGCCTTATCATAAAATAATATAGAAAAAAACAATCCGGGATGTGGCTCAGTGTCAAAGAGCCTGTTGGGTCAATACCTGGTACAAACAAATAAATAAACAAAAAATATTTGAACATTGTCTATGGATAAGGTGTTGGATGGGGAGATTTTGACTTCAGGGTCATGTGGGGTCTTCTTCATAAACTATGTTAACCTACTACCTAGCAACATTTTTCCACACTCCAGATGCAACCAAGTTCAATGTCCAAAACCAGGAGCCTGGAGATGGTAACCACAGGACCTGATTTCATTCCAAAGGCCTAATTCCAGGGGGAATCCAGGTTTAGAAATGAGTCTAAATTTGATCCTTCTATCACAGGTTAACCTGAAAGGGTATGATAATGGGGGTTGGTCTAATTGCATTCCACCTCAGATTCCCCAGGGCATTGATGACCTCAAGGAACAAGGTTCTTCAGTCCAGGGACTTGACTTTCCACAGCTGGCTGGCCTGACTATAGCCTGATGGATGCCATTCCTCGGCAAGAGAGTCACGACAGGAGTCTTTTTGCCCTACTTGCATGTGCTTCAGCCACAGAACGGTTTTTACCAGACTTACCTGGTCCCAGGCATGCAGGGTGGATTTTAACTTGTGCCATAGAGGGGTAAATTGAGACACATGGTCAGTGAGTGGCAGAGACAGGGAAACACTAGGCCCAATGCAGTACCTCCAAGAGGCAGCACCTCTTGGGCTTCAGCAGTGGGCAGTTCTTGGCATGCATTGCCCAGGAAGCTCAGCACCCTGTAGGGTGAGCACAACATTGGAAGGAGCAGGTGCTGGCAGATGTAAAAATGAGTAATGTGAGGGGCATTCTCTTTCCTCTGTAAGCTCCAGTGTCTGTGTGGGTGTCATGGAATTCCCCTTTTGTAGACCAAGTAATAAATGCTTCTTTGGAGGAGCAGTGTATGGGGACATTGTATAACCTTCAGGTGGCTGTTGCATGAGAGGACTCTGCAACTGCCCACTTTTACCTCCAGAACTCAAACCTGATCCTGGCTCTCTTAGTACCCAGGTATGTTGAATATTATACTGTCCTTCTCTTGATGTCCTTTTCCTTGACTTCACTACCTAGTAGTACCTAGCATGAGATATCATAAGGCAGAGATTCTGCTGTCATTACTTGAGGTCCCAGGAACCCTGTCCTCTGCTGGCACCTAGTGGGAAACTTGAGTTCCAAGGTCTTGAGTCAGACAAATGCAGGGTCTCTTTTCCTTCCTGCTCCCCTCCCCAACCTCTCTGCTTATTCTCTCCTCTTTCCTTCCACTCCACCCAGGCTGCCATCTACCAGATGTGGCTGGCCTGGGGGCTGGACTATGTCCCTCCCTATCTGTCTGTAACCAGAAAAAAGACAGTCATCATGGGGATGGCTAGACCTAATGGTGTTGCCAAGACCCATCTGAAAGCAAGATAGCAATGGGTCTTAGGGCAGGGCCTGGGGCTGAGACTATAAGAACCAGACTATTGTGGTTTTTCTGAGGCAATCTTATACAGCAGAGTGCTAGGAGTTCCCCACAGGTCAGAGTAGTCAGAACTGGAGGTTCAGGAGACCCCTTGACTCCAGGACCCTCCAGTTATGCCTCTAAGCTGTGTATCTCTAGGGATGTAGGCTCCTGTTGCAGTGAAAAGAAGAAGGGTGGGTCCACTTGGCTGGCAGTATCCCAGTGGGCACTTGGTACATAGCACTGGTGTAATGAGGATGGGCACAATTGGGTCTGACTTGGATATCAGGGGCTGGTATGGCTAGTAGGGTCAGCTGGTATGGCTAGTAGGTCAAATCTAGCTGACACATTATCAGCCCTGCTGGGTTGGGAGGTGGTGCCCTGTGTCGGGAGACCACTGGCCATTTTCCCATGATCAAAGTGCAGCTGCCCTCCTGTGGCAGTCATTTTATGGCACTGGCAAGGAGTCCCGTGTTTGATGGTCCATGTGGCTGATTGTATGTCCTGAGTGTCAGGCTTTGGGCCCCTAAAGAGCTGAGAAGCCCTTAAATAGGGGAGTGGCCTGGGGCCTACCTTTATGTATCTGGACATGGAGATGCTCTGCTGCCCCAACTTCTCAGATTTCAGGATGAGGCAGCCACAGTTTCCGAACATTCTTTCTCCCACACACCCAGGACCTCTCCCACTGTTGCAGTTACCATTTCCTGGTGTCTGAAGACAAGTCATTTTAAGGCTCTCTGTCTTCTCATATGGGCTGACCCCCTGGTCCCAGAATCACCTTCCTCTCACACATTCCACTGCTGTAGCCCAAGGGACCAAGGAAGCTGCAAAGACAAATATGGCCAGGGTGGGTGGATCCTCTATATGCTGAAGGGGCAGCCTTGTTCTGAGAGGCTGAAAGGGGTTAGAACTCATCCCTGTGTCTTTTTCCCTAAACCACTTTGATGTTCTTGAAAGGACATCTGCCTTGAAGGTCAGGGATTCAGCTGTCACAATTGGATAGAGAACTGCCTATCAACTGGAGTTCCAGAGCCACAGAGGAGGAAACAGATTGAAGAGCACTGTGCTAGGTGATTCCAACCACTGAGAAGGGATACTAAGGCTGGTGAGAAAGAAGGTCAATGGCTTCTCTGAACACCATCCTCAGACACTTGATGGGAGGGGTCAAAACGAGAGGCAGGGCTCCTAGGTAGCAACAGGTTCTTATCCACATGTTGATGCTGTGCTGGCAGCTAAAGGGATAGACAGAGCACAAAGGGTGATAAAGACCCAAACCACAGTGGGATGATCTTGAGGTCAGAAGTGGCTTCTGGACTCATTGGCCAATTACTTGTCTTAAACAGAGACTGAAACCTATGTTATTTTCCAGGCCCCAATCTATACATATTCCCATATCCACCACCCAGTATTGATGAGCAGAAGTGACCCAGTGAGCCCAGGACACAAAATGCATTAACCAAGATACTCAGGCAGCACTCAGGAGAGAACATGCCATACAAGGGTGAGGATGAGGCCTTCATCTAAAAGGGGGAAGGGGGCAGTCAAATTAAAGAAATAAGAAAACGGGACTTAAAAATTTATTAGTCAAACCAGATGTTGTGGTGCATTCCTTTAATCCCAACAATTCATGGGCTGAGTCAGGCAGTTGCTGAGTTCTAGGGCAGCATCCCAAAAGTGAGAACCTGTCTTAAAACGAAAAGTAAAAAGCCTTCTGCAAAGCTCAGTGGAGAGCACCTTTGGATCTGTCTTCCGGTGGGAGAGATACTTGCAGCAGATACTTGTTATTATTCCAGATTTGCATAATGTCAGGCTCCACACATCACCATGAACAAATGCCACTTCTTTTTTGACATCTAATCAGAGAGCAGGGAAGATGTGTGAACAGAGACTAGAAACTATAAGAATTTATGTACAAGTTGGAGGTAAAAGGAAGGTCATGGAGGCAAAAATGTGAGGGAATAGGAAGCCCCTCCAGCTAGCAATGAACTTCCTAGTCAGGCAGAAGGCTAGGAAACTGCCCAGAGCTCGGATCAATGAGGTTATCTTTGGGTGGGGTCAGTGTGTTAGCATTCCTAGTATGGGCCCCAGGTGGGGCACAAGAATTGACAAGCACACTTGTGGTGGAAGCCTCCAGAACTTCATTTTTCCCCCCCAAGGCCTCCATATCATCCTCCACTTCTTCTTCATTGCACCTGGAACCTCCCTCAGCAGGATGCCTAGGTCTTCCTCCAGACACAGGAGAGGCCTCTTAGCAGGTGGGAGCAGCCCACCTGGATAACAGTGCAGCCACAGTGACAGAGCTATAGGCGTTCCCTTCTTTCTCTTTTCGGGCTTCCAGGCAGCAGTTCTGGCTGAAGGACAGCTCTCTGTTGGACAACAGGAATGTTTTTTGTCCACTCACTCCCTTGCATGAGGCCAGGGAGCCTGGAGAGCTGGGCAGATGATGCTTGTCCTGTCTTCCCTTGGCCCACGTTTCTGGAAGTGAGGGACACTTGGGGCCTGGCTTTGGGAGCACTGCTGCCTCTGCATCAGCCTGAGCCATGGTCAGCCCTCCTGCAGCAGGTCTGTGGGAACTGCAGATGACAAGAGAAGATCTTGGGAAAGTCCTGGGCCTTCTATTGAAAGGTATTTCCCTCCCCAGGCACAGGACTGGGTTCTAGAGAATTGAGGTCTCCTTGGGTTCCACAGACTTTACTGATGTTTCTTTCTCTATTCTCAGGGCACCCGGTTCCAAATCCTCCTGCCTATCTGTTTTTTGGGGATTCTCCTTCTCCTCCTCCTGGTGGACCACTAATCCTTCAGGCTACCCTTCAATTGTCTGTTCTGTTTCCTCTGAATAATGAATTGGGTATTGAGCAGGTGTCATGGTCTGCACAGCCCAATGGACTTGCTCAACTAAGTCAGAAGTACTGGTCGGCAGTGACAAAATTCTGGATGGTCCAAATATCCACGAGTTGGTGTAAGACAGCACTGGCTTTATTGGGGAGACATCCCAGGAAACCAGCAGCAGGATCCCCTGAGAGGAGGACAGCACTTGCAGGAGAGGACCTCTGAGGCAGCCAGCTGATCCAGGCCTGTGAAGACAGTGATCCTGGCAGAAGTGCCTGGAGACAATGCTAATGGCAGGTGCTGGAGCAGCAGGGTGATCCCGCTAAGGAGCAGAAACATTGAGGATCAGGCATGCCTAATCACCCAAAAGGGTTGGGCTGTGCAGCCCTCGAATGCACTTGCTCAGAAGATTGACCATTTAGAAAAGCTGGTGACTTCCCAGTGGACACCAGTGACAAGACCAAAGGAGCACAGATGGGACACCAGCTCCTCTGGAGAACTAAGGTGCACTGTTGAGTGTACCTATTGTGATATCTGCCTGAATGCATGATGGAGAATGTGCTTGGGGCCAAGTCAGGTTTCTCAAAGGAAGGGCTCCAGGATAAGGAGCAAGGCCCAATGTCCATTGCTAGTCTGAGTTTAGAGCTCCTCAGGACTCTGTGTTGCTTCTTTTCTCACCAAATTCTTATCTTTTCAGAGTCTTACTCTGAGGCTGCTTTCCTATTGGTTATTTAGACATTGATAGCACATCACTCCAAATAATACCCTGTATGGATTCTGCTTGACATGACTGTAGTCATCTGAATTCATCAATTACCCATCAAAACTGCCATCAATTACTCCAGAACAGCTCTACTCAGGTATTCCTCAATAATTTCCAGCATACAACAATTTTAAAAAACCATTAGAATGGACTGTGGAACATTCCAGCAGGAATCTGGAGCCAGTAATGGTGCCTGACTCTGATATTAGCTTCAGGCAAAATTTGTACATTTTGATTTGGATATAGTCCCTTTATTCTAACCAATATATATACATATCTTTCTTTCTGAACAATATTGATGAAATCCAATATTCTTGCTGTTGCCTAGGACCACATTTCTCAGAGGTCTCAATCCATATTAGGCTGGCTGCTCTCTTCTGGGCCCAAGTTGATGCAGAACACCTCATGCTTCAGAGGTCTCAATCTATGGGAAGCCAGCTCCATCATTCTGGTTGTGAGGTGAGGCAGAACATCATGGAAGAAGGGCATTTTGCAGGAAGCTTCTAAACTCACAGGTGCTATGAAGTAGAAAGAAAGGAGGACCAAATGACAAAATATAATCTCCAGGGACAGGCCCCCAGTGACCTACTTTTTCCATCCATGCCCCACCTTCTCTATTTACCACCCAATGCAGTACCTCTTTAAAATTATTAATCCACCCAATGGATTTATTCATAGATTAGGGAAACAATCTCATAATGTAATAATTTCAACTCTGAGCACTCTTGCATTATCTCCCTTGAGCTTCTAAAGTACAACTAACTCCAAAATTTCATATGCCACCCATGATCCACAAAGGAGATGAACATCTCACCATGGAAAATACATTCATTGAATCTCTAGGAGAGGCTCAAATATAAACAGATCTACCATTGCCTAAAACTGCAATTCCAAAGTCTCTTCTGAGATTCTAATTAAACTCTTGGTTATGAGCTTTTATAGGAATCAAAATCGATTTATGTGTATCCAATATAGAGTCCATGGAGTAAGTATGTCCTTTCCAAAGTAAGAAGTAGGCACACGGAAAGAAGAGATGACTATGAATCAAGACTGAAATCCAGCTGGGCTAACAAGTCCTCTGTCCCCATGCTCAGCATCGGGGCACATGTTGTACACAGTGGGCTCTGAAGGATTTGGGCAGCCTCTTCCCTTGGCCTGTCACATAGACTGGCTCTATCCTCAGCTAGCAACATCCCCTAACAGATGTTCCCTGTATTGTATCTTTTCATCCCAGGGGTCACTACTGCAGCTTCAACTTCCTTCTACAGCTGCACTCATGACCCTCTCAGGGCCTACCTACATGGATTCTCACTTTGTTATACTTTGACCTGCCAGGCCTTCCTTTAAAATGTTGGAAGTCTTCATGACCACCTAACTCCAGCATCCTGTATTCCTGCACCACGTGGTTGAAGGCAATGTCTGCCACCATCTCAAGCAGTAGCCAAGTGTCTGGGGACCATGGCTGAGGCAACATTTGAGTGGCTGATTGAGCGTGGAGAAAAAAAGTCCTGGTTTCTCTTCTCAATGGAATTTGTACTTTTATATAGCCTCTGAACATGAGTTGTGCGATCTTGACAATTCTTGAAATGACCTTAAGCCACTCCTCTAATGTGTTTGCGTAAATTTCTTTATTATCTCTTTCGTGACGGAAATGCATTAAAAACTGCAACTTCCTGAGGCCTAGATTATACTCCACCTTTTATGACCAAAATGCAAGTTTACACCCTTCCTTCTGCTCTACCTTATCAGAGTAAACCTGGATAAAGCTGCTAAAAATATTCAGACCACTGCCTGAATCCTGTGCTTCCTTGAAATTTCCTCCACCAGATTAGTGAGTACATAATCTCTAAATCCAGCCACACAAATGTGACAGGACATGTGCATAATGTGGACAATATTTTTGCCAGAATGTAACATAAATATCTTCTAGTTCCTCTTCCAATAGAATCCTCCTCCTGCGCAACTTCATGAGCACAGTCTTTTTTATCAACTGTCCTATCAGCATTTTGATCTTCAGAGCTTCCACCAGAATCACATGATAAGCTTTTCTTACAATGTTCAAAGCTTTTCCAACTTACATCTCTAAACTATTCAAAACTTCTATCCCAAATACCAAAAGTCTCCACAAGTTCCTGAACCACAGAGTCTGACAAGTCACTGCAAGCAACTCACCTTTTGGCATCTGTTTCTTTTCTAGTCAGCTATGATGGCAAGAATAATTAGAGGAAAAGTTTCTTATTATTTCACAGGTACTCCATAGTCAGCTGTGTTCATAACTCAGGTGTAAGAAGATGTAAGAAGAGTCTGGTGAAGAAACAACTCAGAACATGGCCACTGGGAAGCAGAGAGAGCAACTCACCAGGCACAAAATATAAACCACAAAGCCATGTTCTCGTGGAACTACTTCTAGTCAACCACTACCTGCCTAACTTAGCTCCCATTTAATCATATGAATGCATTAAGAAACTGTTCGTTCAAGGCTCCTGAAATTATGATTTTACCTCAAAAACTTTCTTGCATTGTCTCACACAGGAGCTTCTAGGGGACACCTCATATTGAAAACTGTAAGACCTTATAGTGTCCCATTCAAATATAATTTGTCCTGTGATGCAAAGACTCCATGAACTCAGGGTGAGAGCAACGAGAATGGTCCCTGGAGTGGACCCATAGGAGGTCAGACTAATGGAAAGTTTTGGGTTAAAAATGTTTCATTTTGTAACTGTTGATTTGGTTTTGCTTTTTACTGGATTCCTGGGTAACTACATATCCAAAAGCAAAGAGAGTCCAGCCTCCATGTGTTGGCAACTAAGATAAACTGGAAAAGACACACAGTTCTGACTTTGGCACTCCTTGGCTCTTTCCACTGTGGACCACTTCAGGGACATGGTCCATGGGGCCATACACTATGTGGTGCTCTGGTGTCCCTGCTGCATGCTGCATCATGGACACCATCACCCAGCTATCATCTCTGCTGGGCCAGTACTTCAGTGACCTATATGCTGCCCTCAGGGAGCATTAAAGGGAGAAGGCAGGCTAAGGATGAGGGGAGGGGCCAGAGTGCCTGAAATACAGGGAATGAGCCACTGTACCTCTGTAAATATTGAGAAGAAATGGAAGGGGATCTGTGTTGGTCCCTGCCATAACATGCACCTGACTGTTTCACTGTCACCTACAGTGGCCCACATGCTGTTACCAGCCACACTGTTGCACATCCATGTAGCCAAAGTAGCTGTTGTCAAGCCTGTGGAAATCTGGCATGGCTAGATTGCAGCAGCTGCTGCCACTCCTGCATCACTCACAATTTTGAGACTTGAATCTAAGATGTCTATGGCAAGAAGGCCCACCACACTGCCAACTGCTGCTTCTAGTTGACCATGAGTCAGTCCCTGCACCAGAAGAGTCTGCTTGACCACTGCAGTCATAGGCACTGAGGAGGTGTGCTAGGACACAAGTACTCCATATGTCCCCACCCAGAGTGGAAGTACTGCTGATGTCCCCACTCCTTTCTTTAAGGAACACTTCTCCCATACATGATAGCCCAGAGAGATGAGCCCAGCAAGCCTGTGAAGACAAGCATGACAATGCAAAATGGGGACCAGCAGGCAGGTTTTTGACTATGTTTGTGAACTCACTATCTGACTATGTGAGCACAATGCCTCTCATCCTAAGAGGAAGGGGGAAAATGTGAGTGTAGGGGAGTGGTTCAGTGTAAGACAAATAGGTGCCCACATTCTCCAGTGCCTGCCTCGCTTTGTCCCTGGCATAGGAAGAAACCAGAAACTGAGAGCAGCTCTGCAGAGGCTGCTGTTATATGAGCACACAAGTGGAAACAAGAAGATGGTACAAATCCATGCACTTCAGTGAAGGAGGCCACAAGAACACACTCCCAGGTAATAGCTCACCACTCCATAGGTGCTCCTCCTGCTGCCAGGCTAAGCCTCCATTAGCACTTGCAGCCTCTGTTACTTTTTATAGTAGCTATTAGCACCAAAGTGTGTGACTCAGAGTGGGCTGCTCACTGTGTCTTTTGTGTAGATGCCACCATATAGCTTCAACCTCTTACTCTGCGTGGACAGGCTTCCACTCTGCCTCTTCCATCCCCAATTCATCAGGATCATGGGAAGTTATTTACTAGGTGCTGAAGGACTGGGAAAAACATGGAAGAGTCTCCGTAGCTTCTCATGAAAGCAGTAACTCACTGTCCACCCAGATTTGCAGCCCTGTGGTCAAGCATTCCTGGCCTCAAGCAAGGGCACTATAACTTTAATGACCAACTGGGACACATCCAAGTCCTAGAGACAGCCATCTCATAGTATTGAAGGACTTGGCACGTATAGATATACAAAATATCTCTTTTTGCAAATAATATCACATTCAACAAAAACCAACACCTGAAATCAGTTCAATGCGGTACTCGCATGGAAGCATTAAATGAACAGCATTGTAATTATGTTCCCTTTTAGGCATATTATCAAATAATATCAATGTAAGTCAGTTTTAACGCATATTCAGAGCAGAGTCTTGTGGGTCCCAGAGGTACATTCCTATAATCCCAATGATTTGGAGGCTGAGTCATGAGAGTCACCAGTTTGATGCCAGCCTGGGCAACTATCAAGACACTCAGCAAACAAATGAAACCCTGCCATAAAATAAAAAGGACTGGAAATGTAGTTCATTACTAAATTGCCCAAGGGTTCTTTACTTTAAAAAACAAACAATAAAAAGCAGTGATCTCTGTAGCCCTCCAATGCTAGAATACATAGGCATGATTAAATTTATGTTATCCCACAGCATTATTTATTTTAATTGAAAAAGCACAAAGATAGCCAGGTGTGGTCCCACATGCCTGTAATCCCAGCAGCTCAGAAGGCTTAGGCAGCAGGATGTGGGTTCACAGAGAGCCTCGGCAACTTAAGGAGACCTTAAGGAACTCAGAGAGACCTTATCCTTAAAAAATATGACATGCTGGAGATATGGCTCAGTGTGTTAACACCCTTGGATTTGGTCCCCAATACAAAGAAGAAAAAAAAAAGCACAGAGATGAGTTAATGTTGGATGTTTTTAAAGTGAATGATAGTCTGTTACCAGTTGTGTTTAAAACACATCATAGAAAAACATAAGCAGAGGGAGATCTTACCAGATTGAGAAGCAGTCACCCTGGTATCCACCAGCATGACACTCATTTTCTCCTAGGCCTATACTTTTCTTTTAAATGATCATAGTAACTTACAATTTAGGGCAGACCATCTTTCCTCATGCCAGTGACTCCCTAGGAACTTTACTGTCTGCAGTCCATTTCTTTTTCTGAAAGAAATCTCAGGACCTGAGGTCTTCCACGTTGACCTGGGTCCTGGTCCTCTATTGGCAACAGCCAGCCTGACTGGTGTCAACTCCTGGCTCACCATTTCTGTCCTTGAGGGTCCTGACACACATGATGCTCTGTTTGTCTCCACCACAATGTTTGTCTCTAAAATGCTGAGGAGAGACTACATTTTATTCTCTTGCATGGCATTTGCTCTTCTAATCCAGGTACCCAGAGAATTTTTCTTTTCTTAAGATTTCACAAGAATATCCCTTCCTATGAGACAGAAATTCTAAGTCAGTGCTCAGTATTTTCTTGAAGAACTCATTCCAGAGGTTTATAATTTTATTTCAAAGAAATGAATGCTCATTTTAATATTTGATTTGTGACTTTGCCGTGCATTTACTTTTATACATATATCAGCTCTTCTTCAGCTAACCTTGATTTTAAGACATTTCTCAAGTCTTTTTCCATCCCCCGCTTGATGGGGTGTGAAACTGTTCCCCTCTTTCACTTTCACTTGTGTAAGCAACAGTCCTTCCTGGGTTTCCGGGGTTTACTCTTCATTGCTGAAGTGATTTTTCTGTTTGCTATTTCTCTCCTGAGTTCCTGACCACTCATTTCTCAGTCCCTCTCATTCCCCTGCATTCTCTAATATTTTCCTTAGTGCCTTTGACCTAGTTTTTGAAAACTGCCTTGCACACTCACTAGGTGTCACCAATACTGAGGGCTGCTGAGTTCTGAGCTGCTGTCACTCTGTGCTTCTTCCTATTTCCCCTCCACACCTCCATTGCAACTGGAATCATCTGTGCCTGGTTTTCAAATAAAATGTTTTCTTTTTTATTTTTTTATGAGCATCAGAATTCAGTGAAGCTCTTCCATCCTAACAGAGCTTCACTCCAAGGTTTCTCTGTAATGTTTGCTAAAATAGCACCTTCTGAGTTCTTGACTCATTCAGTATGAGTCTCTTGTCATTACCTCCATTATATCTGTCATTCTGTATGGTGGTCCTGCACCTGATTAGAGTTTCTGCATATGAGACTCTCTTAGAATGGGACAACTCCAGCCACTGTCCAAAATGTGTTGTCATTCCCTTTATCTGAGAATTCTTTTCCAGAACCATTTATATTACTTAGCTTTCCAAAGACATATCAAAATCTATATGGTCTCTGAATCATTGATTTTACTTTATTATCAGTACTCCATAAAATGATTGATTTAGTTTGTTCTAATATATGTCAGTCACAAAGTTACTTGTTTTAATATTCATATTTTGGTCACTTGATTCTAGAGTTTTATAACAAATATTTTCATTTCTAGATGTATCTATTTAAAATGTGATTTGGTTTTAGCGGTGTGAGTTTATTCTTAGTGTATGGCTGTTACTTCTGTGAAAAATTTTGATTCCCAGACTTGCAGGTTCAGGCTCATGTCCACCTGCAACTCTATCAACTCATGAGGTTTTCAGGCACAGACATCAGGCTCACCCCAATGCCTCAGGTAAGTCACAACCTCCCCAAAGATTGTCCTCAAATACTTATCCCTGTGATACTTAAGAGTGTTATTTCATCCAGGCATGGAGGCATATGCCCCTTGGAGGTTGAAACAGGAAAATTGCAAGTTCAAAGCCAGCCTCAGCAATTTAGCAAGGCCCTAAACCACTTAGTGAGAACCTGTCTCAAAATAAAAATAAATAAACAAAAAGGGCCGGGGATGTGGCTCAGTGGTGAGTACAATCCCTGATACTTAAAAAGAAAATTAAAAAGTAATACTCTTTCAGAAATACCTTCTGATTTAAAAAAACTCATTAATTTTCTTGTATTTCAAGATTATGGCTACATGCAAAAACATGTCACCATTTGACACCCAGAATAATATTCAGCCTTCAAAATGCAGGAAATCATGTCATTTGAAACCCCAATGAGCTCAGGAGACATTATTCTAAGTGAAATAAGCAAATGTAGAAGGTCATGCTATATGACCTCAATGAAGTGTAAAATCAAAACTAGTTTCTCTCTAGAAGCAGAAAGCAGGTGGTTGCCAGGAGCTTGGGGTTTGGAAAAACAGGACCTGTTGCCCAAAGAGTACAAAGTTTCATTGATGCAGAATGAGTAAATTCTGGACCCCTAACCTATAGCCAAGTCCCTATAGTCATTAAAACTCTGTTTCATACTTAGAATGTGGTGGTGAGTGGGTGGATAAGTTAATTAGCTTCATTACAGTAATTATTGTACAAGATATATGTATATCAAAACATCACATTGTACTATTTTTTTCTTAAGCAGTTTTTTTTAAACTCAAGGTATGACGACAAGTACAAAATATCCTTTTAATCAGGTTACTGTATCAGTCAATACAAAAGGAGAAACCACTACAGTATGAAGAGATATACAAATGACTAAAGTATACAACTCTGATATTTAGACAATTTGAAATGGGGAAGTTGGCTTCTTTTACATGTGCTAAATTTTCCTGTAACAGGACAAGTAATATGCAGTGCTCTAAATATGCATAATCATGAAAACAAAGGACAATCTTAACACTTATACTATTAGCATAACAGACTCCATTGCTACTATTTAACAGTCTTAGCCAACACATGCCTATCCCCTTTCCTAGTATTAAGGACAATTTTTTCTAAGGAATACTGGAGCAGCAAGAACCTGGGGTTGTAGCTAAGGCAGGGGGCTCCAGCATGATCTGGACTTTCTCGAACTGAGGAATTTCACCCAGGAGTTCCCAGAAAAGTAACTTCCCTGCCTTATGTTGGCTCAAACAAACCCATAACTGATACACAGCTTCCAATAGTGCACTCCAAATCCCACAGAGATGACACAGAAGGAGGTGAGTGGAAATTATTAGGCTATATTCAAATAGGAAATTTGTCTTCAGGAATAAAAGGAGAGCAAATAAAATAGTAATTTTCTGGGGGAAAGTGATAGCCATATTTTCTTTGATTCTCTAATCTCATGTGAGATAAAATGCTAAAATTACATCTTGGTTTCAGAATTTGGGGTCCATTTATGTTTATGTGATACCATAGGACAACTATATTATAAATAATAGAGGTGAGAAGGATCTATATGGCTTAGTAAAGCTTCTACATTTTGTTTTTGTTGATATAAAAATTAGAGTGGGCAAGTAAATGAGACAAGGAAAGGGAATGAATCAAGACTATTACTATACTATAGGGGACTAGGCCAGAGCCCAGTCTGTGCTCTTCTGCACTGAAACCAAGCAGGAGTGTTCCCACGCACAGATGGGAGCCAGTGCAGAATCACCAGAGGACGTATGGACAGAGGTGGGTCCAGCACATTGAGCTCTTCCTGAATTGGCAAGTATTTCTCTCTGTGATCAGGCCATAGCCATCTGTTCACTAACTGGTGCCACTGAAATTAGGCTCTCATGGACCCATAGGCACTGGGACTCAGGGCTGCTGATTTCTTTCGTCCATGCCTACACTTCCAAGGGATGTCCCCCAGGGCTTTTAGACATTTTGAGGCTGGCAAAGCCACCCTGAAACTTCACATAACGGAGGTGCAGGATAAAAAAAGATTTTCATTTATGAATTTTTAAAGTGAATGAGAAAATAAAGGACAAGGCCCTAGGTTAAAGTTAAGAGGAACTTTCAGGTTTCCTTGGGCACTTGTACTGGGAAAATATTAACTCTCTTTATATTGTGAAATAATTTGCACAATTAGTGTGATTTCCAGAACAACTAAAAATAATGACAAGAGTCTTTGCAGGCACCTGGGGGAGCTTGCATCCTGCCTGACTCAGCCCAGGAGCAGGGCAGCTGCTCTCTCAGCTGCTGCCCACCTCCAGAGCCCTGTTGTCTCTCAACACTATGAGAAGAGGGAGCCTACAGAAGGTGGTGGGGTCAGCCACACAGCATGGTCTGGAGTGCACTGTGGCTGGCGGGAGGTCTATGTGGTTGGCTGCAGCAGAGACAGCTGCCATGGAGGACATTTGCACTAGTACAAAGTGGTGGTGCTCAGCTCCTATGGGGTCAGCAAATCTGCTCTGACTGAGCAGTTTGTGAGGATCAGCACTTTTATCCAGAAATAGGACCCCAACATTGAAGACTTCTACCACAGAAGATGGGGTGAATTCTTCACCATCGGTGATGCAGATCCTGGACACCACTAGCACCCAGCAGTTCACATCCCTGGGGGGACCTGTATATCAACTACAGCCAGGGCTTCGTCCTCCTGGACAGCATGGTCAACCAGCAGGGTTCCAAGACATCAAGTCCATTTGGGACCAGATCTTCTAAGTGAAACATTATGAGAAAGTGCCAGTCATCTTGGTTGGGAACAAAATGGACATGGAGAGTGAGGGAGAAGTGTCCTCTAATGAAGGCAGATGTCTTGCTGAAGAGTGCGGCTACCTCTTTATACAGACTTCTTCTAAGAGTGAGAGCATGGTGGACCAACTCTTTGCAGAAATCCTGAGGTACATGACTTATGCTGCTCATCCTGACAAAGATGATCCGTGCTCCAGAACCTCATGGATGCTGGAGACTGGCACTTGGTCCCTGCATTTGATGTGTACCCCAATTTGTGTAGATGAGATTCGAGGCAATGCTGCCCATCTGATGGAGGTTCCCAGAACTAGTAAGCACCCCATATTATGGTCCAAAGTTGTTCTGGGAGGCAGGAGGAGACTGGAAGATGACAGCCTTGGAAGGAGAGGTGGTATCCATGGGCTCATCAGCTGCAAGCTTTGAGTGTGATGGTGCAGAGGCTCTCCTTGCCAGGAGGGAGGCCAGTGCTGGTTCATAGCTGGGATCACAATGAGCAGGAGGGTATTGCAAAAAGAGGTTCTCCATTGCTTCTCAGAATGGCACACTGAGGAGTGATTGGTGGGACACAGGAATTGTTCAAATTGGAGTTGGAACAGGAGAGTTGAGGTGTTGGGGAACCACTGGAGAATGATCCATTTGCTGGTTGCCTGTGCTACCTAGCACCCTAGACCTGGGGGCCTGGACTGGAGCTATCATTGGAGATGGAAATATCACTGCCATAGAAGAGGGAGTAGTGTCCATGGCCATGTTCTCAGGCTGCAGAGTGTGATGCCGAGTCAGGTGAGCAGAGGACTTGGCTGTTTTGGTGGGAGAGACACTTGTAACAGTTAAGTTCTGGCCATAGCTGTTGGGGTTGTGGTTAGAAGGGACCAGAGTGGGGTTTGGAATGGAATGAGGAGGAGGAGGACCAAGAGGAGCAGCAAGAGGAGAAGCAAAGGGAGGAGGGTTAGGAGGAGTAGAATCAATACACATGGAGGTTGGAGATTCCATTCTGCAGGGGGTAGTCTTGGAGAGAAAAGGCACCTGGGTATGAGGTGTGGGAAGGAAAATAATGGGAGATGCCACATCTCTTGTAAGGAGAACAAGATGGTGAAACCAAGTAAGGGTAACTCCCACCTTGGGACTAGGCCTCAATGGAGAAAAAGGGTTAGTAGGATGAGGCAGAGGAAGGGAACTAGGTATTTCCCTTTCATTATTTGGCAGGGGGGAGGTAAATGGACAGGCAGGTTAAGGGGCATGGCATCCTGAAATTCCCACTGCTTGTTTGCAGGAATAGCAGGGTTCTGAGTTGGTCCATGGGTGGGGTCAGTGAATCTGTAATGAAACTGTGGATCCCAGCTGGGAAGCAAGAATGGACAGGCAGAGTGGTGGTGCAGGCCTCCACACCTTCTCTTCTACCCTCCAAGACCTTGATATCATCCTCCACCTTCTTCTTTGCACCTGGAACCTCCCTCAGCCGTGTGCCTACGTCTTCCTTCAGACACAGAAGAGGCTTCATGGCAGCTGGGGGCAGCCAACCTCCATGCCAGGTAAGGGACAGCAGAAGGGCCATTGGCATGGGCTTCTTTCTCTTTTTGGACCTTCATGCATCAGCTCTTGGTGGAGGACAGCTCTCTGATGGACCACAGGAAAGTTTTTGGCCCTGTACTTCCTTGGTTGAGCCCTGGTAGCCTGGCGAACAGGGAAACTGGTGTTTGTCCAGCCTTTCCTTGGCCCACTTGTCTGGATGTGAGAAGCTGCCCAGTTCTCCTCCTAGAGCACTGCAGACTCTGCATCAGCCTGAGCCACGGTCAGCATTCCTGCTGCAAGTCTGTGGAAGCTGTACTTGGCAGGTCTCCTACAAAAGAAATTCTTGGGATACACCTAGGCCCTCTCTTGAAAGTTGTTTCCCTCCCAGAGCCCAGGTCTGGTCCCCAGGGCACTGAGGTCTCCCTGGGTCTCCAGGGGGAGACTCTGCTGGTGTTTCTTCCCCTTTGCTCAAGGCAACCTTTTTTATATCCTCTTGCCTGTCTGTCCCTTGGGGGGACCCTCCTCCTTCTGCTGGTTGACCACTGATTCTTCAGGCTGCTCTTGGACTCTCAGATCTGCTTCCTCGGAGGAACAGGGAGTTGATCTTGTGTCATGAGCTCCATAACCCAATGGACCCACTCAAAACTTGAAGACAGGAAGATTAATCCCTGCAGAGAAGGAAAGACTGATGGTTAATGGTGGTCCTAACATTCACAAGTTGATGGACAACAGCACTGGCTTTTTCAGGGAGGCACCCCAAGAGACCAGTGGCAGGATCCCCAGAGGAGAAGGCACCACCTGTAGGAGAGGACCTCTGCAGCAGCCTGCTGAGCCAGGCACTCAAGGACAGGTATCTTGGTGGGAGTCCCTGCAGGCAGGGCTGATGGTAGCTGCCGGAGCAGCAGGGTGATCCTGCCAAGGAGCGGGAGCACTGCAGGTCAGGTGGATGAGTGTCTGGTGGCCCAATAGGGCGAGGCAGCATGGCCTGTGCGGTCTGACTGGATACCAGCAAAATAACCAAAGAAGCTGAGCTAGGTCACCAGCTCCCTTGGAGAACAAGGCACACTGTCGAGTTCACCTCTAGTGACATGTGGCTGGAATGCATAATGGAGGAAGGGCTTGGGGTCAAGCCATATTCATCAAAGGGGAATCTCCAGGGTAAGGAGCAAGTCCCAACGTCCACTGATGGTTTGAGCTTAGAGCTCCTTGGGAATCTGCACTGCTTTGTTTCCCACATGTACCCCAAAATTATTTTTACTTCTTCAGGGTTATTCTGGGCTGCTTTTCTATTAGTTATTTAAACATTCATACTATGTGACTCCAAATAATATCTGTATGTATTCTGCTTGACATGACTATAGTCATCTAGAGTCATCAATTAAATAATCAAAATGGTCTTCAATTACCCCAGAATAGCTCTAGTTAACTTCTCCATGATTTTCCAGCATGCTATAAACTTAATCCTGGATCTGCCCAGCAGGATTCTGGAGTCAGTAATGGTGCCTGACTCTTAAGATTACCTTCACATAAAATATGAACATTTTGATTGGGATGAAGTTCCTTTTATTCTAACCAGTATATATTCATATCTTTCTGAACCATATCAAGGGGATCCATTATTCCTGCTGTTGCCTAGTACCACATTTCTCAGTCCATGTTTAGCTGAGTGCACTGCTCTGGACCCAAGATGATGCAGAACACCTCAGGTATCAGAGGTTTCAGGCCATGGGCATATAGCTGTATTGCTGTGTGTCTGAGGTGAGGCAGAACATCATGGAAGAAGGGCATTTTGCAGGAAGCTTCTGAATTCATGACAATCATGAAGCAGAGAGAATAGAGGAACAAGTGACAAAATATAATCCCCAAGGACATGCCCCAAGTGACATACGTCTTCCATCCATACCCCCCTTCCTCCATTTACCATCAAATAACAGTAGTTCTTTCAAATTATTAATTCACCCAGTGGATATATTTATACATTATGACAGCAAACTCATCATCTAACAATTTCATCTCTGAACATTTTGCAATGCCTCACTTGAGCTTTTGAAATACACCTCATCTCCAATACCTAACATGTCACCCCTGATCCCCAAAAGACTATGAACATCTCACCACGGAAAATACATTCAGTGACTCTCCAGGAGATTCCCAAATCTTAACAGTTTCAGCATTTCCCCAAACTTGGAGTCTAATCCAAAGTCTCCTCCAGGACTCAAACTCTTGGTTGTATGCTTGTATAGGAATCAAAATCAACTTATGTATATCCAATATATAATAGCTAAGAAAAAATATTTCAATTTCAAAAAGAGAAATAGGCACATAGAAGAAATGGATAGAAGTCAAGACAAAAACCCAGCTGGGCCAACAAGTCCTCTATCTCCTTGCTCATCATATAGGGCACATGTTGTGCACAGGAGGCTCAAAAGACTTGGGCAGCCTTGTCACATAGGCTGGCTCTATCCTCAGCTAGTAACATTGCCTGAGATATATTGCACATTTCCAGCATCTTTTAATCCAAGGATTCTCTTCTGAAGCTTCAGCTTTCTTCTCACAGCTGCACAAATTACCTTCTCAGGGCCTACCTACAGGGATTCTAGCTTCATTATACTTTGACCTGCCAGGCCTTCCTTTGAAATCTTGCTGGAAGCCTTCATGACCACCTAACTACAGCATCCTGCATTCCTGCAGAACCAGCACCACGTGGTTGAAGCCAGTGTATATCTCCATCTCAAGCAGTAGTGAAGCCTCTTGGAACCATGGCTGCAGCAGCCTTTGGGTGTCTGAGCCTGGTGAAACTCATTTCTAGTGGTTCCTCTTCTCAAAGGAATTTTTATATCATATGAATATGATTTGCACATAGGATCTTGCCAATTCCTGAAATGCTCATAAGCATTCTCCCCTATTGCCTCTGTGTAATTTGTTTAGCATCACAGCAATGCATTTACAAACACAACTTCCTGAAACCCAGTTTTACTCAAATTTTTTTGGCTGAAATGCAAGTTTGCACTCTTACCTCTTCTCCATTTTATCACGGTAAACCTGGATAAAGCTGAGGAAAATATCATTAAATGCACAGATGTCCACACTTCAGAGCACCTGAATGTGAGAGAGTCAAGGTGAGGACATAGAAAGCTCATTCATTGAAGTCATAGCAACAAATTCTCTAAATCATGAGGAAGATGTGGGCATCCATGTACAGGAAGCTTATGAGACCCCCAAATAGGCATTGCCTGAAGAGATATTCATCATGGTATATGATCCCCAAATTGTCAAAAGTACAAACCAGAGAAAGAAAAACAAAATCTACAGGACAAAGCACTAATTTGAGTTCAAGCCCTTGTCCTGGAGCAGTGGAACAGTGGCTTGGGTGGTCTTGCAAGTTCCTGAGATGTTCCCAAGACATATCTCCTAGTGTCTCAGAGTAAACTGTTTAGCATCTCTGTAGTGACTGTAATGCTTTAACAACCACATCTTCCTGAGACCCAGTTTTACTCTGACTTTTCTTTCCAAACTCCATTCACCCTCTCATTTCTATTCCTCATTATCACAGTAAACCTGGAGAAAAGCTGCTAGCCATATCCACACCACAGACTGAATGCTGGGCTGCCTTGAAATTTCTTCCAGCAGAGTAATGAGCACATCACCTCTAAATTCAGCCACACAAACAGTGACAGAACGTGTTGAAAATATTGCTAATCTCTATGCCAGAATGCAACATGAATGGCCTCCTTTTGCATTTGCAATAGTGTCCTCCTCTGCTGCAGTCTCAGGAGCACAACCTTTCCCGTGGACAATACTATCACCATTCTGGTATTCTGAGCCTCCACCAGAGTCACACAATAAATTTCCACTTGCAATGTTCAATTCTTTCCCACCTCACATCTTTAAAATTTTCAAAATTCCTACCTCAAATACCAAAAATCCCCAGAAATTCCCGAACAATATGGTCAGACTCGTCACAACAAGGAACTTACCTCTGGTTATCAATTTCTGTTTTAGTCATGAATTTAGCAACCCACACCATTCACCCAGCTATTCCACTCCTCAGCTTATACCCAAAGGAGTTAAAATCAGCATACTACAGTGATGCATCCACATCAATGTTTATAGAAGCTCAATTCACAATTGCCAAGCTATGGAACCCAACCTTGTGCCCTTCAACAGATGAATGGATAAAGAAAATGTGGTATATATACACAATGGAATAATACTCAGCCATAAAGAAGAATGAGATTTGGCATTTGCCAGTAAATGGATGGAACTGGAGAATATCATGTTAAGTGAAATAAGCCAATTCCAACAAACAAAAGGCCAAATGTTCTCTCTGATATGTGGATGCTAATGCATTAAGGGAAATATAGAAGTTGATTGGATTAGACAAAGGGGAATGAAGAGACGGGATGGGAGCTGGGCATAGGAAAGACAGTAGAATGAATGAAATGTAACTTTCCTCTGCTCATATATGAATACGTGACCAATGTAAGTCCACATCTTGTACAACCAAAGAATGGGAGCCAAATTGGAATGGGTCGCACTCCATGTGTGTGTAAAATGTCAGAATACACCCTATTGTTGAAGCCAAAATTAGATAGGCAGTCAGTATAGATAGGTAAATGGAGTCAGGTCGGATCAAGGAGGTCAATTTCAGTGAATCTGGGGAGTTGGAGACCCTAAGGGATTGAAATGTCTTTGGAGCCCTCCCTCCACCCTGTCAAGATAACCTGCCCCTGCTCCAATCTGTTGCTAAGGTTGCACAGAACGTGTGCAAAATACAGATAATCTCTATGCCAGAATGTAACATGAATAGCGTCTATTTGCATTTCCAATTTTGTCCTCCTCTGCTGCAATCTCATGAGCACAGCCTTTCCTATGGACAATACTATCACCATTGTGGTCTTCTATGCCTCCATCAGAAACACACAATAAGTTCCACTTGCAATGTTCAATTCTTTTCCACCTTGCATCTGTCCCAGGAATTGCCCCTCCCTACATTGAGTTGTAAAAGTTGTTAATTAATGTGTCCTGGGATGCTCCATCCTGCCCTTCTCCCTTCAGCCCACCTGTTTCCCACCTTTTAGCCAACCCACCAAGCCTTTCCTGGACCTAATCTGTACACAGGAAGGAGAGAGAAAAAGGGGAAGAAAACGAGAACAAAGGAAACCTAGGAAATATAAAAAAGACAGAACATCACTTCTTTACCAGAACACCAACTATGGCCCCGTCTCCCTCCTGGGAGAAGTCTGTTACCCACTTTTAAATAAACCCTACTTTATATGCTTGCCTCTGCATGCTTCTCTAATGTTGCACTTCAACATGTAAGGGAGCAGACTTGTCACTGGTAACCGGTGGTATCATTGTCATGTATGTCTGAATATATCAAGTAAAAAATAGAAAAGGGAGATCAGCGGAGCAGAGGAAGGAAATAGAGGGTGATGGAGGAGGACAGGAAAAAAAGCAACTCTCGAATAAAATTGACCAAATTATGCTGTGTACATATATGAATATACTATAATGAATTTCACCTTTATGTAGACCTATAAATTAAAAAATAATAATAAATAAAAGACCAGAATAGAAGGGAAAGGGGAACAGAGGAAGGAAGGAGGGAGGGGAAGGTAAGCATTGAGGATCAAAATGGAGCAGATTATATTCCATACACATATGGTTATGTCAAATAAACAACAGTATTATTCATTCTTAAGAATAACTCTCATATAATAATAAAAACATTTTAAAAGTGAAAAATTAAATGTTATTCTATGCAAGAAAAAAAAGTGGGGAGCAAATTTTCTCCCATGAACTACTATAGCTCTGAGAGCCATGCTGTCCCCTGTTGGCACAGTCCTGCTGCTGGTTGGTCACCTCTTTCTCAGGCTGATACAGAGGCAGCAGTGCTCCCTGAGCCAACCCTAGGCTGCTCCACGCTGCCATGAAAGTGGGAAAGGAATGCCTGAAAAAAGAAAATCTGTCCTACCCTCAAGGCTCCTAGGAGTAGGAGAGCAGTGCTGGTCAAAGTCTTTCATCAGGCTGATTGGGGAGCTGCTGTCCATCCATAGCTGCTAGAGGGAGGCCACAAAAAGGAATAGGCCCATGCCAATGGCACCAAGGCTGCTGTGGTACAGAGAAGAGGGCCACCACCTCCTCAGCATCATCGTGTTTCTATGGAAGAAAACCCAGGCACCCTGAAGAAGGTTTTGGATCTGAAGAAGAGCTGCATCTCAGAGGGTGACGTGGAGGCCTTGCAGGGTAATAATATGGCTGTGGAAGCCTGCACCACCATTCAGACTGCCCCTTCTCCCCCACACCTGGGCACCATCATCTCCCAAGCCTGCTGCAGATGATGCTGTGGGTACCCACCCACTGTACAAGGCAGTCATCATCTGGTCTCCTACTGCCTCCCAGAGCAACTCTGGCCCAGTTTTACTCTGACTTTTCTTTCCAAACTCCATTTAATCTCTCATTTCTCCTCTTCATTGTCATAATAAATCTGGAGAAAAACTGCTAGCCATATTCACATCAGCGGCTGCCTTGAAATTTCCTCCAGCAGAGTAATGAGTATATCACCTCTAAATTCAGCCACACAAACAGTGACAGAACATGCGCAAAATATAGATCATCTCTATGCCAGAATGTAACATGAATGGTCTCTATTAGCATTTGCAATGGTGTCCTCCTCTGCTGCAATCTCAGGAGCACAGCCTTTCCCATGGACAATACTATCACCATTCTGGTCTTCTGAGCCTCCACCAGAGTCCCACAATAAATTCCACTTGCAATGTTCAATTCTTTCCCGCCTTGCATCTCTAACATTTTCAGAATTCCTACTTCAAATACCAAGAATTGCCAGAAGTTCCTGAACAATATGGTCAGACTCGTCACAAAAAGGAACTCACCTCTTGGTAACAATTTCTGTTCTAATTAGCTTTAAAAAAAAATTATTGGCAAAAGACCTGACGAGGAGGAGGAAAAGTTTATTTGCCTCACAGTTTCTTACGTCAGTGATCGCACATCCAAACACAATGAGAGTTCAGCATCAAAGTGTTTGATAATGAGGAAAAACTGGAAAAGACATAATTCTGACTTTGACACTCACATTGCCTCCTTCTACTGTGGATCAGAACAGGGACATGCTCTCCTAGGGGCCACACAGGGCATGGGAGCCTGGTGTCCTTGCTTCCTGCCACATCACTGCCACCACCACCAGGCTGTGACCTCTGCAGGACCCTTTACTGCAGTGACCTATATGCTCCCCCCTTCAGAGGACAAAAGTGAGGAAGTAGAATAAGGATGAGAGGTGAGGCCACAGGGCCTGAAATACAGGGAATAAATCCCAGCTCCTCAGGAATGATGGGAAAGGGAGGGATGGGTGTCTGTTTAGGTCACTGCCACAACATGTTCCCAACTGTTCAACAATCAGCTACAGTGGTCCACAGGCTCGACTGACAGTCACCAACCGCCCTGTCACTCAGCCAGGTAGTGAAGCCAGCTGTTGTCACCCCTCTGGATCCCTGGTATGGATGGGTTGTGGCAATTGCTGTCAGTCCTGCATCCCTTATAGGACACTTGCCCACAACTTTGGGACTATGTCATCTATGAAAAGCTTGTCCCACCACAGTGACAACTGCTGATTCTACTAGACCATGATTCAGTCCCTGCTGGTGTCTTGGTTTCCCTGAGGATTCTGCTTGACCACTGCAACAGTTAAGGGCACTAAGGACGTTTGCTAGACCACAAGCACTTCACATGTCCCTATCCGGAGTGGAAGTACTTCTGATGTCCCTACTCTTCTTTGAGAAACTCATCTCCCATACATGACAGCCAAGATGGGGGAGCCCAATAAGCCTGTGCAGACTGTCATGAGAGTGCAAATGGGGTTCAGCAGGCTGGTGCCTGGCTACCTTCCTGCACCCACCCTTTTGTCTATAAATGAACAATGACTTTTATGCTTATTGTGCTAGTTTGACACCTCTGTCCCTTATACTGCTCACTTTTACTGCAGCATAGGGCCCAAGAAAGCCTCTTGAATATGGTTTTATTATCTATTTATTTTTTCTCTTGGATACAGAGAGCTGAGCTGGTGAGAACCATGAGTTGGTGAGAACAAGGGATGCTGGTCCAGAGAACATCTTATTGTCACCTCCAGACCCACTATTTGAGCTTCTGCCCCCAGTGGAATGCTTTTGAAGTTTCCCAAAGCTCCGCTGGAGGTTTTAAGCTGGTGCAGAAGGGCAGAGCAGGGGACCCAACCCTGTGAATACCCTGTTTCAGCCATGGTTGATCCTACTTTTAGCCCATCCCAGGGACCAAAACACACAGAAAACCCTCACTTCAGGTTGAGCACCTAGTCCCACTGAAGCAAGAGCACATTATCTGAATAAATAGCTCATTAATAAAGAGATTCCTTGAGATGAGCCAACTGGCCTATTTCATATTTACATCACAGGAATATTATGTATGTACTGTGTTGCACGTGGAATACAAGGCAAGAATGAGAAACATACAACAGTTCTCCCTTTCCCACAGCTTTACTTTCCATGGCTTCAGTTACCTGTGATCAGCAGAGCTACAAAAATATTACTTGTCTTATTCTTAGAGACAAGGACTACATTCAGATTAATTTTATTATAGTGTATTGCTATTACTGTGTGATTTCACTATTAGTTATTGCTGCTAATCTCTTCCTATGCCTGCTTTAGAAATCAAGTATTGTCTCATATGTACTTGTCACCATCCAGGTCACAGCCTCTATAGAAAGGAAACAGATCTCAGCACACAGGGAAGATAGAGCCTCATTCAAAACTTTAACTAGAATGTCCCAGATCAGATTATCTATTCAGGAAGAAAATTCTGGGTCACACTGGTGAGTTCTGTAGGTAGAGATTTTCATGTTAGACTCTTGGATGTCTCATTCACAAAGAAGTTCAGATTCAGTGGCTCTGTGTATGCTTCTGTAAGTGTAGCCCACAGCCCACTGTCTCCTGGATGAAGTCAGCCACTTTAGACTCTTCTCCCTACCAACCACCCCAGGCAATCTCATCACACTAAGCATAGAGAATCCCCTGTCTAAGCCACTATAAAGACATCAGCATTTATGTTCAAGATCAAAAGGTGATACTATGTGTTATCAGCACTGAGAACCATCAATGCCACAGCAACATCAAAATTTTAGGAGCAAGAAATGAAGGTAGCACCAACTTCACAGGTAATTTTTCTTGATCCTGTGGTGGCAAGTTAACAGGGTATAGAGGTGCCTCACCTTGGAACTTCTGCATTGTTGGGTTCAGCTATAGAGCAGGTTGCACCTGGGCCTCCCTTTCCTCCATTTTGGAAACCAGCTTTTCCAACTGTGGATTGGTAATGACATCCTTTTTCCTAGAGATCACAGGGCATAGGAGGCACCAGAATACCTCCCGACCAAAATCCTTCTTCAGGGAATCCGACAGATAAATGTGGTAGATGCATCCACACTTCAGGCTCATGAGTTTTTTTGAGATAGTCAAGGTAGACAGGATATCAGCATAATTCTTGGAAGAGTTTAGCATGTGCCTGTTTGGGGTCAAATGCACAGGGAAGGGAATTTCCATGAACTCACTGACTATTAGTTTCAAAATCCATGACTTTTTATGTGCAGAGTTATTATGTTGCAACTCTGTCTTTGCCAGAAAAACACCATCAGAGCATCTCCCTCTGTCTTCAGGGATTTAATGTCACATTTGGAAAAAAAAAAGACAAAGATGGTCACTGTGCTTTGCACTGAGGTGGAAGAAGGGCCTCTGCTCCTGGAGTTTCTCATTCTGTGCTAATACATGTGACCAGATATATGACCTGGTGACATCTATGTCAGAAGCAGTGAATGTATTGTCATATCACCATGCACAAAGGACCCCTAGCAACTATCATGGATGCAAATAGAAGATCTGTCCCTCTGTAGTCCCTGAACAGTGTGCCACACTCTCTGTCCACCACCCTTAGAATGGGTGATTCATGGTGACACTTAGTGAGCAGCCTGACAGCACTTGTTGGACTGAGTACTTACCAACTTCCTATGAGTTACATACACTGTTTTTTTCTTATTTTGAGACACTATCTTACAGAATTGCCAAGCTTGGCTTCAAACTTGCGATCTTCCTGCTTCAGTCTCTGCACTATCTTGGATTACATGTATGCACTAACCTGCCCAACATTATTTTTTATGTCTTCAAAACTGAGGATTTAACACTGGGACACTTTACCTGTTTCCTTTATCCCCAGCCCTTTTAATTATTTACTCTGAGATATGATCTTGTTAAATTGCCTGCAGTTGGCCTCAAACTTGTTCTCCTCCCTCAGCAATGCAGATAGTCGGGATTACAAATGTGCACTCCATCCTCTCTGGCTCATGTAATTTATAACTAACAAAAACTGCTAAAGATGCAATGTTGGACTTGCCCTGAATATTGGCTCCTTGGCTAAGGGCCTTCTCTGGGATGCACTTTCCTGAAACCTATTCACTGCATGGGCCTCACTGTGGCCTGTATCACTGCTGCCACCACCCAGTAACAACACAGACACCCCTGCCCTGTAGCCACTGACACCAAAACCACTGTATGTACTCCTTGGGAACAACTGCATGGTGATACCACAATCTTCAAGGGTCAAACAGATTCCTCAGTTCCATGGTGTGCTTTGTCACACATTTATGAACACCTGAAAGGCAGTGGACATTATTGCCAGGCAAATCATGACATCTATGCAGATAAATGAACTATAGAAATTCATCTCTACTCTAGTGGGGTGCCCCCATAAAAGTATTTCACCTGGGGTGCCCCCATAAAAGTATTTCACCTGGATGCAGAAGGGTTGAACTGAACCCACAGAGCATGTCTAGCCTGGACAGGGTGAACCTCATTGCACTTACTATCACCTCAGTGTCACCGGACTGAAGAATTACTGCTTCTTGAGAGGAGCTTCATTTCATGCCCCATCATGCCCACTTCATAAACAAAGCACTGAGGATATACAGTGGACAGTGTTGAAGTACATAGATCACTCTGTATCATTTCTTCAGTTATTATAATTTCATTCATAGCCATTTTACGTGCTTTTTACCTAATTATAATGGATCAAAAAAAATTGTCTTGTTCCTGTGAGTGTCATATGAAAGAAGGAAAATTTCTTATGACACACAATCCAGCCAATGTGAGCTTGACCCAATCTACAAAGGAAGTTACGAATTGTGGTGTTACTCTAAGAGTAAGCTATGTGAAGCCACTGAGGACACTCCTCTGGTGGAGAAAGGAGGCATCCATGTGCTTGATTGCACTGTTGAGGATGTTGCACCACCCTCCAGCCAGATCATTTTTGACCTGCTAAGTCTTGGAAAAATTAACTTTCATGAACCACATGCTGTTTCATTACTGCCTGTTTGCATTTGAACCTTGGGAGAGCTCCAGTGCTGGGTGCTCTAGCATTAATTGATAGTGGAGTGAAGTTTGAAGATGCAGTACTTTCCCAAAGACAAAGGCAGTGTGGGGCTTTGAACAGCAAGCAACTCTTATATTTGGAGAAGTATGAACTGAAAATGCAGCTGTGCTTCAAAAACTTCAGTGGGCACAGAAGCAACTGTGGCATTCAGTAAGCCATGGTACCGGATGCTACTACCTTGAAAGTGTAACTTGAGATGGGGCCTAATTGGTTGTAAATATTATCCAAAGTTTTGGTGTCCTAGATGAGTCTGATGGAGCTTCCATAACAGTATTAGAAAGCAGTTTCTGCAGGCCACAGGATGGACAGAATTTCACCCTTTGTCTTGGTGATGATAAACCACTTAGATATAGGGGGAAAATTTCTTGCTATTCTGCAATTAAAATGTATTACGCTTTGGGTATGAGTTGTCCCCCAAAGCTCATGGGAGACAATGCAGAAATGCTCACAGTGAAGTGATTAGATTGTGAGAGCTGTGTTCTAACAGGGCACTAATCCTGATGGCTTAAATTTTATTTTCTTCCTATGAGCTTTCCCGCCCTCTCCCCCACACCCTCTCTCTCGTTCTCTCTCTCAGCTTTCCTGCTGCCATGAACTGGGAAACTTTCCTCTGCTACACACTTCTGCCATGATTTTCTACCTCTGCTCAGGCCTAGAGCAATGGCACCAACTGACCATGGACTGAAGCCTATGTAACTATGAAAATGACTTTTCCTCCTCTAAAATGTTCTTGTCAGATATTTTGATAACAGGGACAAAAAGTGACTACCAAGAAAATTGCTTATTTTTTTTTCATTTTTTTTAAACTCTGGTGAAATTGTTTTCTCTATGACATCCCATTTTAAAATATTAATATAAACCAAGCTGTAGGTTACTCACACTGTACAGACTTGATCAGCATGTTCACAGATGCCTGGAGTTCATATAGAGTCCAAAAGCTTTGCACACAGTTTCACCGTCAGGTTTCTGCACCATAAGGTGGTCCTCGTGTGCCAATTTGCACAGGACAGTCTAAGACTCTGGGACGAAGGCACACACTTCAGTGACTGATGAGGGGCCAGCTAAGTCCATTCATCTTGCTATAGAGGGCGGTGTCATCCTACTGCCAAAGCAACATCTAGATGGAGCTGCAGTTCAAGCACTAGGGGCTCTGTCGCAGGTCCTCCAGCAGGTCTGCACTGAGCTTCCCAGGCAACAGGAGCTGGGCTTCAGTGTGGCTCTACAGGCTGTGCAGCACCAGAGTCTCCAAGGCTGCAGGCGACAAGGCAGGTGTCAGTAGCGCACCCCTGTGGTGGTGGTGGTACATTCATTCAGGGGCCAAGCAGCAGACATCCAGCTGTACTGGTGTTTCTGGCTGCCCATGGGGACCAGGATGCCTTTGCCAGCACCCCTCACACTGCCCGTGGTGTAGCCCCAGGCTCCCATGCTGTGCCATGGGAGGGCTCAACCACTACAGGAGGCATGTAGGTGTGCACCTCAGTGGAGCCAGGGAAGCCAGGCTCTGCGACCCAACCACCTGCCACACCACTCATCTTCACGGCCTTATGGGGGAGTGGGATGAGGCTTGGGGCCAGCCAGGGAGCACCCCTGCAGAGCCCGTGTAGTGGAAAGGCCCGCTACCAGCCCCTTGATGATACGGCAGGCGGGGCAGCATGGAACACAGGGAAGTGCTGGGCACCTAGACCAGGAATTGGCTATCTGCATTGCTGCAGCTTCTGTGGAGGCAGAATATAGGAAGAGGCCAGGTGTACCATTGAAAGCTGCCAGTCCCTAGCTGGAGAAGGTGGCTACTAGGGTACAAAGGAGCTCATCTTAGTGTCCTGCCTGGACCATAGCAGTTTGCTGGTGGCCATGGCCTGGTCGAGGTCAGTAAAGAGCAATAAGTCCCCCCAACTTGAAAAGACACTCCCAAGGAAAAGATCCCAGTGCCAAAGGTCCGTGAGGATCCTTGAAAAAATGCAAGGTTTAGGGGCTGAGCAGCAAGGAGCAGACCAGGGGTCCCACCATAGCCTGCATGAGAGCTATGGTGTCCTGACCCACTCTGGAAACAGGAGGACCAGGAGGAGAAAGGAAAGGGGGAAGGCAACAGGGAGAGATCCAGCCATAGAAAGGCCCTGCAGGCCCTTGTGTCTGCAGCCTTGACTCAAAAGCTATTCCACAGCCACCAGCCACCATCAGTCAGGGCCATCCATGCTCTGGAGCTGCTCCAAGATAACTTCTAGCTCCCTGGGCATCTGCTGAGAATGGAGAAGGACAGCAGGGAGGGTTTCTCCTGGGCACTGAGAGAGGCCCAGGGAGACTGAGGGGGAGTGCAAATCCCCTAACAACGCTTTTCATTTCTGCAAATTGATCTTTCATGAAATTATACAATATTTACTTATGCTTTTAATTCTGTTCTCATGTGAAAATCCTATCAATATATAAGAAATTTAGTAAGTTCACATGTCGAACAATCCAGCACAGTACTTCTATTTCTTAATGTGTTGCAAAACCAAAATGACAGGTACTAAGAACACCCTACACCATCTGTGATTCCTTCAGCAGGCCAAACATTGCAGCCTGTGTGGTTCTCTGCCTGCTCACTTCCTGCTCACATCTCCCACATTCATACCAGGATGTCTCAGCTTTGCTCAGCAATTGGTTTTCTAGATTTGTCAAATTTTTATTTGAATTTTTGTCTAGATCTCATGGTGATTATTTTATGTTAACTATAAATATTATTCTATACTATTATAGGAAAACTTTATTTGGAGAATATAAATTGTTTTACAAGTGCATACCTTTAATGTCTAGAGAATAAAACACCAGAGAGAGCCTGGCAGTGCCTGGCACTATGACGAGCAGGGTGTATGATAAATGCAGGAGCAAGGGCCTGAAACTTGGCAGCAACAGAGGGATAGAGGTGGCAGCACTCAGGTGCCTGCCAGGAATCCACTGAATGCAGGTGATGCTACAAGAGGACAGTCTCCACCTGAGGGGTCTGGCCAGGCAGTTGCAGGGCCATTGGAGAGGCAGTCTCTAGTCATGGCAGGGGAGGTGGAACCTTCAGAGAATTGGGTCAGACATGTAGGATTATGGCTGAGTGCCCAAGATTCTACAGCACCACTGCCAGGTGATAGAGTCCAGTGTTAGGACTGAGGGTCTTTCGGGTCTCCCCTTTGGAGGCCTAGAGGGGCTGGGTGTGAGAAGGGCATCTGGGATCAGAGGAGGTAGGAATACCTCTGTGCAGCTTTCAGAATTCCTTAGCAATTTACCTAAGGAATTTGTGAGCATTGGAATACTGATGGCCCCTGCACTGAACACTTGCATTAGACAACATTGGCTTTAACCATAGTCCAAATCTGATCTTCTCCATTTATTCCTGGCACTCATGTGACTAACAAATAAAATTTCCAAATTCTGTGATATTTTTACTCAATATTTCATTTCCATTTTCAGAAACGTTTCAGTGTTAGCGAACCTCACAGTGTATGGCTTCTTTGTCAGTGTGCCATAAGTGCACTTGATTGATAGGAGGAGGGCTTTTATGCACCCAAAGTTAAATCCAGGCTCCCCACTTCTTCCTTATATGCGATGTTTCCTTTTAGCTTTATATATTCACAAACACTAATATTTATTGGTTTTGTATATATAAATAAAAGTGTGTCTATATCTGTATATAGACATTACATTATGTACTTGTGTGTACAAATATTTCACGATTGGGTATAAATTTCTTGTTCAAATTAACATTGATGGCATTTTTAGATTTATAACTGTGGGTATCTCTCTTTTTCTCTCCTCCTCTCTTTCTCTTTCAGACACAAGAAACATTTACTTTTCACACCTTCTACTGAGCATGCTCACAGTGCCCTTTTCCAGCTCCTGGGGGTCACCCAATGTGTTCATCTGCATTGACCCTGTTTATCTCTCTTTCTTTTTTCCTTTTTTTTTCTTTGGAAATACATACCATTGTTTGTGTTTGGATTTGCATAATACTGACCTGATAAAATGAGATGGAAAGGGTCCCATACTCTCCAATTTCTTGGATGTTTCCCACTGTGCAACTGTCATGTAGACCTACATTGTCTTGCTGACTCTACCCAGCCACTTTTCACCTCTTAATGTACAAAAGAGGGGTTGTTGTTACTTTTCTATTGTTTAATTACTTTTATTTTAGAATGATCTTCACACCATTTATGTACATTAAGTACATTGAAAATTTTCTGTAGTATCTTTGGCCATCTGAATTCTGATGTATTGTTGACATTGTCTGTGTGTGTGTGTGTGTGTGTGTGTTTCCAGGGATTGCAACCTAGACACTAAGCAAGAATTGTGCCTTGAGCTACATCACCAGCTCCCATGCTAATTCTTAAGGTGTTTTGTGTCTCGACCCCTTGCCCGCAAGGAAGACGCAACTCAGGAATCTTCTTTCAGCAGTTTATTCTGGTCCTTGATACTTTTTCTTCTAACTCCCGGATGCCCCTCCCCGCCTTAATAAAGCACCTCAAGCCCCAATGCGAAGCTGCCACGATGCAACTTTCTCATAGGGTGTTGAAAAACCATGTGCCAACTCTCCCAAATTAGGAGTTGTTTGTCACAAACCATAGCGGAGCCAGCGCCATCTTGTAATGGCAACCATAGTCTGCAAAAGCGGCAGAAGCGGCTCACCACAGTTTTGGGTCTTCTCTATTTATCTTAGCAAATCTTTCAAGAGAGTCCTTAAATTTATTGATCTTTAGAAATGAATGGGAAAAGTAGTAGGTTCCCATAACAGTAAAGGGGCAAAGGGGATGATCAGATCATGAGCAATTCAGATATTATTATAATTATTATAATTATTATTATTATTATTATTATGAAAGTGCATTCACTGTACCAAAACTTTTCAGCATCAAGATTAGGAGCACTGCACAGCACAGACTACCAGCTCTTGCCCTTGTGATTCAGATGCTGGCTGGAAGCTTGGCTCACTGATGCTGCCCAGCATTGCAGGACTGTGAGGAACCACATAGGACTACCATGAGAAAAGATTAATTCATAATTCAAAGGATGAAGTTTCCATTGCATGCTAGGGCTTTGGCATTACAGTAAAGTTGAGGAATCTTATGTCAAAGCATTGCAAGTTGGAGCCATTTGATTTATATTAGGTTTTATATTTTCATCAATTAGGAGTTCATAAAATCCATGGGATTACATCCCAATGATCACCTTATAACCTCATTAACACAGTAAGGTGATCTCACATAAAATCAAAAGAAAGATAAACTTTAAATTAAATAGTGATTTTGGCATTTGATCTGAAAGCTTAGAATATATTTAGACAACTAAAGTATAAATGTAAGACCTAAAATGAAGAGAGAATCCTTAATATTAGTGGTGTAATTATTCTGAACTCATCAATGGCATTTATGTTCATGATTTGTTGTGGTTTGGATATGATATGTGCACTATAAACTTGTGTTTTTCTGTTGTCCTCAAAATCTTCTCCATTCACTGATATGCATCAGCTTGATTATGATATACCTGTGCATACATTTCATTTTTAGTATTTATCCTGCTTGATGTTCTCTGAGATTTGACGATCTGTAGTTTGTTTTCTATCATTATGTTGTAAAATTGTTAGTGTTTATTACTGGAATATTTTTAGACCTCTTTCTCTTTTCCTATGTTTCCCATTACAGATATTTATTTTGTGTAATCTTCCCAAGAACTTGGAAATGCTGTGTACTTTATCATTCTCATTTTTTTTAAATTTTCAATATAATCATTTTCTATCGACATTGTCAAGCTCCTTTATTCTCTTCTTGTCTGTCTGTGGGCAGCCCATTGGTGACTCCATTAAAGGCATTCCTCACTTATGTTCTAATCTATTTCATTTCTGACATGCCCTTGGGATTCTTTCTTAGAGATTGAATCCCTCAGCTTCCATTTCCCATCTGAAATAGCCTGCTGTCTACTCGATCCTCACAGTCATTAATGTGTTCATCAGCATCATCTTTAAATTGCTATGTGAAAGTTTTCAAATCAATGTCCTGTGGGAGTCTGGTTCTGAAATCTGCTTTCTCCCATGTCTTGTGTTTTGCATTTTGCATGCCTTATCATTTCTTTCACCGCCCCTCCCCAACACTACACCACCCTCATTTTACAAGATCCACCTGCTGAGGCCTTCCTTTGGAAAATGAATTAGTTTTAGGCTGAGAGCATGGGGAAGAGTGAATCCCCAGGCAGGAGTTTTCCCCCAGCAGTGGGCTGAGGGATAGGGCTCAGCCTCAGGTGTCTCTTATTCCCTATGCTTCCCTGGAGAGCTGTTCCTCCAGAGGTTCTAGGAAACGTGCAGGAATGTGGTAGGCTGGGAGGAGCTACAGTGCCTATTCATTTGTCATGTAACCCCAGAAGACTTACTTGGATGCTAGCTTCCCAATGTAGGTCTCTACAGGTCCATTTCAACTATTAAGAAATGAAGGCTCCAAAACAGCACACAAGCTATTCAAAATCAAAGCACAGGTAAAGGCAGGTGAGACAGAATGCCTTTGAATAGGACTTTGGCATTTATTTGTGGACTTAACACTTTGTATTTCTGAAGGGTTATGAATTTATACCATAAGGCCAGGAAGGAGTGAGATAGGAGACAGACATAATTATGTCTAGATAAAGACAGCAAAGAAACCACACATCTCAGCTTTGTGGTTCTCATTACAGTTGTTTATGTATCATGGGCTTCATGAGTTTTCAAAAACTTGGTTTCTTTGTGGGAGGAAAATGTTCATCAAAAGAAAGATAAAGTTTAAAGTTAAATAGTGAATTTGGTGGGCAATAAAAGAGAATAAAATTATGGCATTTGCAGGTAAATGGATGGAGTTAGAGGATATCATGCTAAGGGAAGTAAAGCAATGCCAAAAAATACAAAGGCTGAAGAATGTTTTATCTGATAAGCACATGCTAATCCATAATGGGGATGGGGGTGGCATGGGATAAGTGGAGGAACTTTGGGTTGGCCAAAGGAGAGGGAGGAGAGGGAAGTGGGCATGGGGATAGGAAAGATGGTGGAATAAAACAGATACATTACCCTAGGTACATGTATGATTGCAGGAAGGGTGTGACCCTACTTCATGTACAACCAGAGAAGTGAAAAATTGTGCTCTATTTGTGTTCAATGAATGGAAGACCATTCTGCTGTCATGTATAAATTTAGATTAGAATAAATATTTTTTTTAAAAAAAGTGAAATTTTAAAATATTTTCTGAGATTTTTCCAGGTAAGAAAGATAATGAGCAATTAATTCTCTTCTCTTGCCCAATAAACTGAAAGGGCTCTTTGATGCAAAGGCCCATGACTTAATCAAGTGTGCATGGTAGGTGTCCAGCACAATCCCCAGCACAATGAATGCATAAGTAGGTGTTTCATAACTATTTCATTAGCTCAATTAATGAAGAAAATGCATATGAGTTAAATGCTCAGTGCTTGGTTGCTTGTAGGTCAAAAACCAAAACTGAGTTTCAAGAAAAGTAAATATTAAAGGCCTCATTGAAGAGATTCATAATCTCTCTGTAGAAAGTGAATAATCCAATTTAGAAACATAAAACGGAGCACGATAGATGACGAAGTGTTAGCCTAAGTACAAAATGAAGCGATGGAAAAAAGAGCTTTCGGAGTGAGCTGGCATTGTTAGGGGAAGCTTCAAGAAACAGAGACCTAACAGGTAACCTAAGTCAACTGGAAGGCAGCCAAACCAGGCGTTTTTATTGATCCTCCAGTGCTTCAACCTACTGGCACAACTGACACCGCCCACGGTATTCTCTCCGCACCACCCGAAGCCCATGCACGCTCACCTACCACTCCCCGGGCCCCCACCCCATCCCTGCGCGCCCGCGGACAACCCGGTGCACACTCACGCGCTCCATCGCCTCTAGTATCCAGCTCCCAGGCGCCCCGGGCGGCAGGCCGGCCTGGGAAGGCGGCGGCACCCAGTCCCCATCAACTGGCACCACGGGGACCAACGGTCAGAAGGACGCGGTTCTGCACGCGCCATTCTCATCCGTCACGCGTCCCAGTGGCGCCTCTTACAAGCGACCCGCCCGCCGCCCTTGGGAAGTCCTAGATCCTGCTCCACCGAGCCGCAGTCCCAGAGGTCAGGAAGCGTCCAAAGTTCTGGGGGCCGCCACCAACTTCGCGCCGCAGCCCGTTGCGGAAAGGGCGACCCCGGCACGTCCGCCTATGCACACCAGCCGGCAACTGGCAGAGCGCGCAGCGAGGCCCGCGGACCCCACGGGCCGCCCAGGCAGCCGCTAGAGCGCGACCCCAGAGGCGCCGCATTCTAAGAGGTTGCCGCCTCAACGGCTCTTCATCTGGAGCCGGCACTGCCGAGGACCACCGCGGACAGTACGCGCCCTGCGGGCGGGATCTGCACCTGCGTCTGGGGCCTTGGGGCTGTAGGCAATGCAGTGAGCCATTCAGCCAAAGAGAGCACAGGACGCAGCACCTATTTCAATAATATTAAAGCTCTCATAGGAGAGACGATTAATACAATAGAAGCAGATGGAGATACAAGGAAGACAGATGATCATGAAACGTTGAAAGAGAACAGCGGGAGTTGACAGGACTCCACAATGGGCAGGAGGAGTGGTAAGATTGAATTGTACAGTGCATTTATTTTATGTTTTAACCCATTGGTAAATTCACCATCCCACGTTGATTAGCCAGACTTTAGCTGGAGAAGCCAAGGCTCTGTTTCTCATGCACTACTGATTCATGACTTTACATTTCTTTGTCCACCAAAGATCAGGTCCTAGCAGCAACTCTATCTCTGGCTGTTTTTCAACCACCTCCAGCCACTCCAGCCCTGTGTCCATACACAGCTGTCTGAGAAATCTTCAGCCAGACCCATGTACTGACACTTAACTCTATGTTCTTTTAGAACATCCTGTGGATCTCGCTGAAGAGCTTCCAAATTAGAGCCATAGATTCCTGAAACTACAAGTGGAAGAGGCTTTGTTCTGATTGCACTGTCTTGTGGAAGGCTTCTGATTGCACAGAACCCAGGGAGGGCCTGACAACACTGAAGTCAGAGCAAGAAGATGCTGTCCACACAGCATGGACTCTGAGGTAGGAGCAATGGCAAAGACACCCTGTAGCCACACAGTGTTTATGTTTGTTTTGTATGGTTGAATACTAGAAAGCATCTTTGTCTTCAGCAGTGAATGGGATGACCCACTAGACAGTCACACACTGAAAGTAGGACACTATAGAAGCTGGTCTCTATAACAGCTGGAGGACACTGCTGCTTTTGAAACCTGGGGAGGGAGTTTTGAATCCAAAAATATGTGTCTGAATGCAGGTCTCTTTATAGTTTTCATATCTTAATGACCTTGTGTCAAGAAATCTGATGCCATGACCTTTGAGTGTGCTGTGTTTGTAACCACTTTTTCTAGCCCTACGTGGAAAGTTGACCTTTGCCAGGAGATGAGCTCATTCTCCCCTTGTCACCAAAAACACTAGCCTTGGACCCTGATTGGTTATGAGCTCTTTTGCAAAAGACCAGGAGATCTTATTTGGAATTAGTATTTATTTCTGCCTAGACTCTTTTTTATATATTTATTTTAAGTTGCAGTTGGACACAATACCTTTATTTTATTAATTTTTATGTGGTGCTGAGGATTGAATCTAGGGCCTCACACATGGTAGGCAAGCACTCTTCCACTAAGCCACAACTCCAGCCCTGCATAGACTCTTTCTGCTCTCCAACAAATTACCTGGGTTGCCCCTCTAAGAGGAAGAGAAATTCCTTTCTCACAGCCCTGGAGACTATGGAGTCCCAGTTCCAGGTGCTGAGCATTGGACTGCTGAGGGCATTCTTGCTGTGTCTGCACATGGTAGAAGGCAGGAGGACAGGGCGTGGGGTGGGGGGTGGAACTCCCACAGGCACAACCTGCAGCCAGGAGACAAAAGTTCTTCTGTCATCTGCCAGGTGGAGGGAGAGCAGTGCACCCACTCTCTGCAGGTTCAGGATATGCAGCAGCATCACCTTCTCTTCCTCACCATCAACATCTGGATAACAGGGCACAGCGAGGACTGGATACTTCAAGAATGTTTTGTCTGGGATGAGTGTGTGCCCCACCATTGTGGGGAGATGCAGGGAGAATAAGAACCTTCTGCAACAGAATCCAGTTTACAGGAAGAAGAAGAAGAAGAACGGATACTAAGAGAAAGTGGGGAACTGTGAGATTAGGATGGAGGCCAGTGAATGGTCCTTCACTGGCAGCGCAATAACCATGGGGGCATTGGGAAGAGAGGCTCTTCTTTGCTGCCTATGAGGGTTCCCAGATGCAGTCTGAGGTGTGGGTTGTGGGACAACAGAATGGTACAGATTGAAGTTGGGTGGGAGATGGATTGGGGGGGCCTGTCCCTTAGCTGGCTGCTTACAGCCATGGACTTGAGGTATGGGCAGGAGCTGCCACTGGAAGCAGAAGATGGAAAAATGACCGCCATAGAAGGGGGGGTAGTGTCCATGGCCGTGTCCTCAGGCAGCACAGTGGGATGCTGGGAAAGATGAGCTGATGACTTTGCTATGGTGGTTGGGGGGACACTCCTAGCAGAGTCCTGGCCCTGGGTATTGGGGCTATGAATGGAAGGGACTAGAGCAGGTCTTGGAAGGAATGAGGAGAAGGAGGAAGAGGAGCAGCAGGAGGAGCAGCCAAAGGAGAGGAATTATTAGGAGGAGGAAGAGGAGGAGGGAGGAGGAGGAGGGAATGGAGAAGGGGAAAGGGAAGAAAATGAAGGGGGAAGAGAAGGAGGAGGAAGAGAAAGAGGAGTAGGAGAATCAATACACATGGGGATTGGGGATTCCATTCTTGAAGAGGTAGGCTTGGAGGGGAAAGGGACCTGGGTATGAGGTGTGGGAAGTTGGAAATTGGGAGGTGCCACAGGTCTTGCCAGGTGTGTGGTTTGGTGAAACACATTAGGGGTAACACCCACACTGGGACTGGGCCTGAAGGAAGAAAGAGGGTTAGTGGGAGGAGGCAGAGGAATGGAAGTTGGGATTTCCCCCTCATCTTTATTAGGTGAGGTGGAAGGTCGAGAGATGGATCGGTTCAGGGGCCTAGTAGGCTGGAACTCCAACTGCCTGCTGGCAAGAATACTTGGGATGGGGGAGGGGTCAGTGGGTGGGGGGAGGGGGCCTGCATTCCAGGTAGGGCCTGCAGGTGGGGAGGATGAATGGACAGTGGTGGTGCAGTCCTCCAGAGCCTCTCTTCCGCCCTGGGCGACCTCTGCCTCAGGCTCCACGTGGTTACTTCTGGAACTCTGAACCCTCCTCAGGGTGCCTTTTGAACATAAAAGTGGCTGCTTTGCAGGTGGGGGCAGCCCATCCTGATGCCAGGAAATCAGTGATGGCAGGGCCACTGGCATGAGCAGCTTTCTTTTAGGCGGCCTCCTGGAAGCAGCAGTTAGTGAGGGCCAACTCTGGGATAGAACACAGGTCAGCTTTAGGCCCTGCTCTCCCTGGATGGATGGGGAGGCAGACAGGCAGATCCACTTCTTGGGCGACATGGGGGGCCTCTCAGGAACACTGATTCCCTCTGGGGGCCAAGAACTGGCCTCCAGGGCACTGAGGTCTCCCCGAGTGACCTCCTCCTTCTTCTCCTTCTCCTCCTCCTCCTCCTCCTGCTCCTCCTCCTGATGGATTTTGCTTTTTTCTCCATGTTCCTGGGCCCTGAGCTCAGCTTCCTTCGCCGCACCAACAGGGCAGCGAGCAGCTGTCATGGGCCCCTCAGCTTGGTGGATGAGCTGAGGAAATGAAGGCAGGAGGAGTGGCCTGCGCCCAGGAGGGGGGACCCTTACTGCTGTCAAGGGTCCCAACATGCACGAGTTGTTCCGGGATAGCACTGGCTTTTTGCGCAAGGACCCCCAGGACACTGGCAGCTGGATCCCCCTACAGAGGAGGAGGCCTCTGTCCCTGCCAGCAGCAGGAGGCCCCCCAGGTCGGGGATCCTGGAGGAAACCCCTGCTGGCAGGGCTGAGGGGAGAGGCAGGTGCAGCTGGGTGATCCCTGTGAGGAGAGGGAGCTTCCAGGGCAAGGCGGAGGGGAGTTTGATGGGCCACGAGGGCCCTGGGGTGCAGCCTGCGACCGCACTTGGTCAAAAGACTGCCCATGGAGGGCACTGGGGCTCGTCACTAGGCAGAAGTCCACACTAGTCTACGCTAGTCAGCACAGAGCAGCTTGGCTGAGAAGCCAGCTCCTCCTTGGACCAAAGGCTGAACTGCTGTTTAGCCCTTTGTGACGTGTGGCTGGAACCTGTGACGGAGAAAGGACTTGAGCCAAGACAGTTGGCCAAAGGAAGGCTCCAGGGTGAAGAGACCCCCACCCCCACTTGGTCTGAGCTCAGGCTCCTCCTGACTCTGTGCTGCTTCTTCTCCCACACCCACCACACAGTAATTCTCACCCTCCAGAGGGTCATTCTGAGGCTGCTTTCCTTTGGGTTACTTAGGCAGTCATTCCACTTGGCTCCAAAAATATCTCCACGGTTCATCCTGACCAAAGCATATACACATCCTTCTCTCTACACCACATTGAAGGTGTGCAGTGTTCTTCCTGTTCCCTAGCATTGCATTTTCCAGAGATCTCAGTCCATGTTTGGCTGACTGCATTGCTCTGGGGCTAAGATGATGCAGAACGTTTCATGTCTCAGAGGTTCAGTCCATGGACAGCCAGCTCCATTGCCCTGGGCCAGAGGTGGAGCAGAACATTAGGGCACAAGGACATTTTGAAAGGCAGCTGCTCACCTCATGGTAGCCACAAAGCAGAGAGTAAGAAGGAACAAATGGCAAGATTTATCTCCAGGGGTTTGCTACTAGTGGCCTAGTTTGCTTCTTGTGGAGCCAGCTTTACTGCAACTTCTCTGGCCAAACTCGAGTTTACCTTCTGCTACCTGCTATTCATTTTCACAGAAATCTGGATAAATGCTGCTAGCAATATCCATACCACTGGATGAAATTGAAATATTCATGCTGCATTGAAATTTTTTCCACTAGAATATTTAAGACATCACCTCTAAATTCAGCCACACAGTGCCAGGACATGTGTAAAATGTAAAATGACAATGAATTTGCTAAAATGTCACATGAATGCCCTCTAGTCCCACTTCCAATAGAGTACTCCTTCTCCTCAGCAACCTCATGAGCACAGTCTTTAGTATTGATAGTCCTTTTGCATTCTGGCCTTCTGAGCCTCCACCAAAATCACACCCAAAGCTCTGCTTACCATGCTGAAAGCTTTTCCAGATGGCATCTCTCAACTTTTGAAAATTCTACCCCAAATTCCAAAAGGACCTAGACATTATTAAACCACATGGTCAGATTAGTCACAGTAAGGAACTCATCTCTTGGTAACCATTTCTAGTCTAGTTAGCTTTTTTTGCCACTATGATCAAAAGACAATACAATTCCTCGTTCATTGGGACATTCTGACACCACTATTCCATGTACTACCCATCTTGTGCTCCAGAATAGGCCCCAGTAAAGCCTCTTGCACATGAATTTTAAATTTTTTTTAAGTTATACATAACAGTAGAATGCATTTTGATACCTTATAGGTACATGGAGTATAACTTCCCACAGTTTGGTTGTACATGATATGGATTTACACTGGTCATGTATTCATATATGAATATAGGAAAATTTTGTCTGGTTCATTCTATTTTTCCTTTTCTCATCCTTTCTCCACTTTTCTCATCCCTTCTCCCTTCCCTTCATTCCTCTTTGTCTAATCCAATAAATTTCTATTCCCCTTCCCCTTATTGTTAGCATCTGCATATCCAAGAACATCGACCTTTGGTTTTTTGGAATTGGTTTATTTCATTTAGCATGATAGTCTCCAGTTCCATCCATTTAGCAGCAAATGTCATGATTTTATTCTTTATGGTTGAGTAATATTCCATTGTGTAAATATACCCCATTTTCTTTATCCATCATCTGTTGAAGGGCACCTATGTTGCTTCCATAGCTTAGCTATTGTGAATTGAGTTCCGAAAATATTGATATGGCTGCATCACTATGGTATGACGATTTTAAGTATTTTGGGTATATGTCAAGGAGTGGGATAACTAGGTCTACTGATGATTCCATTCCAAGTTCTCTGAGGAATCTCTGTACTGCTTTCCAGAGTGATTCTACCAATTTGCATCCTCACCAGCAATGTATAAGTGTACCTTTTCTCCCAACATCCTTGCCAATATATATATTTATTGAATGATCATATTTCTTCTGGGAAGTATCTGATTGGGTTTTTTTTGGGGGGGCTGGTTTTTAGTTCTTTCTATATTCTGGAGATTAATGTTCTATCTTGCCGATGGTTTACTTATTTGTTCCTCATTTCTGTCTTGGATAGAGTGGGCTGAGCTGGTTTCACCAAGAGATGGTGATGCCAAGAGATGCTGGGCTACAGGACATCTCAGGGTCAACTCCAGAACTCCTGTGTGATCCTGCTGGTATCATAGGCCCCTCAGCCTGGTGGACCTGCTGATAAAGTGGCCTGCACCAAGGAGTGGCCTGCACTGAGGAGTGGCCTGCACTGAGGAGGAGGGATCCTTACTGTTGTCCAGGGTCCAAACATCCATGAGTTCCTAAATGATAGGTCTGGCTTTATGTGGAAGGACCTCCAGGACAGCAGCAGCAGGATCCCCAGAGAGGAGTGCACCACCTGCAGGAGAGGGTCTCTGTCGCAGCCAGCTACATAAGGCACCCGAGGTCAGGGATCTTGGTGGACATGCCTGCAGGCAGGGCTGATGGAAGAGGCTGGTACAGCAGGGTGATTCCTGGGAGGAGTGGGAGCATTGCAGGCCAGATGGATGGTAGTTTGATGGTCTACAAGGGCCCAGCAGCGTGGCCCGCGACTGTGCTTGCTCAATAGACTGCCCATTGAGGGAACCTGTTGCTCTTCTGATCCAACAGTAGTCAGAAGTGCAGAGGAGCTCGGCAATCACCAGCTCCCCTGGAGACCAAAAGCTAAACTCTATGTTTAACCCTTGTGATGTGTGGCTGGCACACATGACGGAGAAGGGACTTGGGGCCAAGAAGGTTGGTCAAAAGAAGGCCTCCAGGGTAAAGAGACCCTACCCCCACTGTCCCCTCTTGGTCTGAGCTTAGTGATCCTCCAGACTCTGCTCTGCTTCTTCTCCCACACCCACCACACAATTTTCTCACCACTTCAAAGGGTCATTCTGAGGCTGCTTTCCCTTTGGTTATTTCTACATAATATCTCTATGGATTCTACTTGACATGACTGTAGCCATCCAGAGTTGAAACAACCATCAATTGCACCCAGATAGCTCTAGTCAATCTTTCCTCCATAGTTCCCACCATACTATCAATTTAGAAAACCATTACAATGGTCCCTGAAACTGTCCCACAGGATTCTTGAGCCAGTAATGGTGCCTGACTGTGTGTGATATTACTTCAGGTAAAATAAGTTCATTTTGTTTGGGAAGAGTTCCCTTTCATCCTAACCAAAGCATATACATATCCTTCTCTCTAAACCATATTGAAGGTGTGCAGTATTCTTCCTGTTGCCTAGTGTCATATTTCACTTGGGACACCCAAAGCCAGCACTGAGCAGCCCTTTGCTGCCAAACCAGCTCGATTTTCTCCACATACACTACATATTCTGCTCAATATTTAGACACATTAGCCCAGTCTTCCTGAGGTTCTGTAGCACCCCTGAGTTTCCAGTTTCATCAGGCTGCATGGGCTTCATGTGGAGAGAGGCGGACCCTGATCTAGCTTCACCTTTGGATCCCTGAGCATCACAGCAGAAAAGAGGGGACTCTGGGCACCATACACTGCTCTAGGGGAATCTTTATCCTGAACTTGTGGAGGTCTCTGATCCTCAGAAGCCCCCGGGATGTCCAGGGGAGTCTACTCTGTGAATAATCCTGCTATCAGACATGATTGCTCCTACTTTTACCCCATCCCTGGGGTCAAAACAGGGAGAAACCCCTAGCGTTGGTGCCCAGTTGCTCTGTAGCAAGGGTGCCTCCAGGGCACATCTGCTAGATAAATTGCTCATTAAGGAGATTGCATGGGATGTGTGAACTGGCCTATTTCATCTTTACATGCACAGGAATATTGCATATGTTCCCTGTGCCACACCAAATACCAGGCAAGGAGAAAAATGCAGCAGTTTCATTTCCCCCACATCTTTTGCTTTCCTTGGCTTCAGTTACCTGTGGTCAGCAAGGCTCAAAAAGTGTTACTTGTCTTACTCGCAGAGACAAAGACTACATTCGCATGAATTAGAGTGTATTATAACTGTTCCATTTCACTATTATTGTTAACCTCTTCTAGTGCCTGCCATAAAGTGAGCTTTTTAACTGTGCATTGTGTAGGATAAATCCATGTATCCAGGGCTCAGTACTCTTCATTATTTCAAGTGTCCACTGGGGGCCTTTGAACATATTACATGCAGAGAAGGAGGTCTACTGCATGAGCTGTCAGGGGCCCAGATATTCTGTATTTGAAATGTCAGTAAAGCTGCCATTCTCTGATGAAAAAAAAAAAAGAAGCAAGCTCTCCACAATAATAGCAGCCCACAGGCTCGAACATCATACAGATCTGAAGTGAGTCCTATCTGAAGATGTTATTTGGGTTTCAAATACATATTGGATACAGAAGACAGAAAAACTTTAATAACCTGAAAATTGATGTACATAATAAAATCATGCATATTTTAATTGATTTTTGTGGTTAGTAAAAAATATGCAGGTACAAATGAGTCATGTGACATGTAATTTCCTCTAGGATAATGCTGGCTTATGCTCAGGGACTCCTTCACCACCCAGTGGGTCCAACCTGACTGGGACACAGACCCAGAGCAGCAGCTGCCAGCTGGATTGAGACTGTGGGGAAAATTCAAGTTGCCACATTCCATAGTCACCCAAGCTGGGATCTGACTGAGTGAAGAAAGACCATTACTCCACCTGGCTATTGAGAATGCTGTCCTTCTCAGCAAGGGACCCAGTGTCCCTATGGGTACATGATGTCCCTAGCAGGGAGGTGACCCCAGGCACCACTTGCTGTCCTCATCACTTTAAGAGAGTTCCGTTCCTGGAACCTCACTCTCTTATATAATTCTCCTCCTACAGAAAGCCCCCAAATCAAAATATTTTTAAAAACACATGATTAAGATCACCACCCTGAGAGTCTTGTCATACCTCTGCCTGATTCTGAAGTGGGTCAGATGTAGAGTAAGATCCTCCCAGAGGAGTTTTTGCATACAAGGTCTCTCTTCTTCCCTCTTATGCATTCTGTCTCATTCTAATTTTTGTGACACAATCATTACTTGAATAAAGGAGTTGCTTGTGTCTCTGAAGACACATGAAGTACATCATGCAAAGCAGAGCAATTTATCCTGAGGGGGTGTACTTTATTGATTCAGATGGATTCCTTATTCTGGATTACCTCCTCGGTGTTATGTCTGTATATGACTAAAATTAAATTTTGAACAAAAATTTTTAAAAGTACCCATTAGGACCTATTATTATTCTTGTTGAAACCCATTAAGCTATTTTTTAAAAGGATCACATCTCGCCTCCCGTAAAACTACCTTCTTTGGAGGTTGAGGAAGTTAATTAATCCAAATCAGTTCCTCTATAAAGCATACTGAAGAGCAAAATGATGGCTGTAAAAGGTCTTTTTTCTGTGATTGGGAAGATCCCATTGAAAGTTTGGAAACCAAATTCAAAACCTATTCCAATCAGCAATTCAAAAACATGTTGCTTTTTCCCCCTTTTTAGTCACCATACCCAGAGGAATATATTTTTTAGTAATGTTACTATATCTTTAGTACCACAACTTACACAAAATTCGATCCACTTTTTTAAAGTCTCAGAACTAGTTACTCATGGCTTTGCAAGACTCACAGGTGATTAGAATTTGAAGATTGAATGAAAAACCATCAGAGGCCAGGCTTGTCTGGGCGGGATTAGATATTTAGTTATTTAGATATGTTTCATTTCCTAGGGAATAATTTGCATATCTTTCCAGCCACACTGATCATTTCAAATCAAAGGAAAGACACATCCAGCTCTCAAAGCATAATGTTTATTAGACAAATTCAAAAATCACACACCTGAACATAGTGAAAAAATACTCAGTTAAACCCTTTCAAATTGAGTTTGCCTGGAGTATTGCAACCAAGCCCCCAGGACTTCAGGAGACAGCCTGAAGGACAGATCAGGGTATTTCTGCAGGAATAAGGGTCTCACTCACCTGTGATGGGGAGGAGAACCCTACACTTTTTCAGATCTCACTGTCTGAAGCTGCTCAGCAGTCATTGAAGACGCCCCTCCCATCACTGATTGGATCCTGTGTTGATGTCATTCCTCTGAGCCCTCACTCTATCTCTTTCCATAGAAGAGGAAGAAAGCAAAAATGAAAGTTCTGTTTCATCTCCGGGAAAACTGAAACACCAAGGCTCTAACTAAACATGTCTTTAATTTCCTGATGTGTTCATGTGAAGAAAAAAACACAAATTAACCATTGAATACAGCTTGAAGCCACAAAAGTTAGGGCTGAAATATGATTTTTGTTCTTGGATATCCACTTCTCTTTCCTGACACAGAGGAATGCACAGAAGCACCCAAACCTGGGTCTGCACATTTATTCCTCTTTTCAGAGTATTCCAGACAAATGTGCCTCAATAGGAATTGATATTTCAAGAGAATGAGTTAATTCATGAATGAATTATTTATTTTTTCCTGCAACATGGGCTGGGCATCTTGGGCATATTGGGAAGATGAAAGGTTCCCTATGGGTGTTTCTGACTTGAACATCTGTTTCCAGAAAAGCAGGTGTGGAAAAATGCCCATCCCGAGCTGTTCTGCTGAAATACTCTAGGTGGGAAGGGCTCCAGGGTTCTGTCTCTGTTCAGACCTCAGAGCTGAGCAGAGAGGGTATGTGGGTGCCCCTTTCTCAGGTAATTGGGTCTGTCAACCAGCAGGTGGCACTAGATATCCCAGTACCTGCTAAGTTTGGAGTCTTTCTGATAGACTCACCCCTGCTTCTGCTTGGGGACGCTCCCCGATTAGTGATAAAGATACTTTCCAAGTTGAGAAACTCAGGCTCTTAGCTCACCCTAGCAGAATTTGTAACCCACTTCATTCTTACATACCATCTATGGACCCTGTGTATATCAAATTCAGGAAGTAGGGTTTTCTGTCAAAAAGAAAACTTAGATGACCACTAGGCCTTCTGTAAGCATATGTACTATACTTGCCTCCCTCCCCCATACACACAAACACGTGCTTCCCAACTTGGTCTTTAGGTATAAATGATGAACCATAGCATATGTTTAAGGTGTACTACTTGATACATTGTGAAATGATTACCAGCAATGTATTTATGTCTATCATCTCATGCATTTGTGATTTTTTCCCGAGACCTAGAATTAAGAAACTTAAGATCTTCCCTCTGCATAGTTCAAGAATATGAAGCAGACATGTTGCCCAGAGTCACCATGCTGCACACTGGATATCTAGAACTTACTCAACTCACAGAACTAAAACCCCACACCCATTGAAAAATTACACCTCGATTCCCCCCCAAGTAACAAACACAGCAATACCCTGCCCTGCGGCCATCACCACCAAGGACACTTGAATGGCCCCTTCTAGGAACCACTGTGTGATGACGTCATTATCTTCAAGGGTAAACATATTCCTCAGTTCCAGGGTGCTCTTGGCCATGCATTTATGAGTATATGAATGGCAGTGGGCATTTCTGCAAGGAAAATCATGACGTATGTGCAGATAAGTGAACTGTAGAAACCATTTTGACTCCACCAGGATGCTCCCAGAAGAGAATTTCACTGGGATGCAGAAGTGCTAATTGAAACCCAGAGAGCATTTCACAACCATTCTTGCCTGGGTAGGGTGATCGTCAGTGCACTTCTTCAGTGTCACTAGATTGAAGAACCACCTCTCCCTGTGAGCAGGTTCATTTCAAGTTGCACATTCTAAACTTCAAACACAAAGCACTGAGAGTATCAAGTGGAGGGCATCAGATGGAGTCTAGTACGTACACTCACAGCTCTCTGCAAGTCCTCCAGCAGGTCTGCGCTGGGGCCCTAGGCACTGCAGCAGGACTCAGGCTTGGCTCTGCAAGCTGTGCAGCACCTTAGTCTGGAAGGGTCCAGTCAGCCAGGCAGGCATCAATGGTGCACCCATGAGGGCAAGTAAGGCTTCAGGTGGTGATGGTGGTGATAGTGATATGTTGCGTTCAGCCTCCGAAAACATCCAGCTGTATTTGAGCGCCAGGCTGTTCCAGCCACCATTGTTCACACTGCTGGTGTACAAATGTCCTCCATGGTGTACCCCTCAGGCACCCGCGCTGCGTGATTGGACATGGGAGGGCTCAGCGAGCAGGGGAAGCCAGGTGCCAGAGCCCGAGAAGCCAGGCTTGGGGCCCCACTGCAGGCAGCACTGCCTCAACTGCCCCGTGGGGGTCTGTCCTCTGAGGCTTGAGGCAAACCAGTGAGCGTCAACGTGCCACCTGCGAGGTGGGAGGGCCGCTGTCCACCCCTTGCAGGTAAGGTAGGCCAGGCAATGTGGAACCCAAGCGGGTGGTGGGCACCTAGAACGGGGACCTGGTCACGGTAGTGGCTGCAGCTGCTGTGGCTGCAGGATGTAAGAAGCCGCAGTACGCCCCCATCTTAAGCAGCTGGTTCCTAGCTAGAGAGGGTGGAGTTGGTCTGGTTACCAGACCTTGGCTTTCAAGGTTCACAGGAGCTCAACTTGAGCCCCACCTAGACCACAGCAGCTTGCTGGCTGTCAGGGCCTGTCCAGGTCAGTGAAGAGCTTAGGTCCTCCCAGCTCAACAAGGCACTCCTTAGGACAGCAACCATGGCACTAAAGGTCCATAGGAGCTCTGAAGGGATGCCAGCCTTAGGAGCTGAGCAGCAAGAAGTGGACCAGGAGACCATCACTGCAGCATGTCCAGCTGTAGCCCCTGCAGGTGACCACACTACAGGTGCCATGCTCTCTACCCTGAAAGCAGGAGGACAAGGATGAGGAAGAGATGGGGAAGGCCTTGGAGAGCTTCAGCAATGGAAAGACCCCAGAGACTCCCAGCTGCAGCTCTGGGCTCAAAGCACTTGGGCAGACACCAGCCCACCACAGTCAAGGCCATCCATGCTCAGGTGCTGCTCTGAGCTAACTACTGGCTCCTGGGGTGAGAACTGAGCATGGAGACTGGCCAGAGAGGAAGGTGATCCTGGACGCTGAGAGAGGCCTAGGGTGCCTGCAGGAGAGCATCAATGAGGCTCATCCATCCTGTCCAGTGACCTTGAATAAAATTATCCAAGTAGTTATGCCTTGAAATCATTTTCATGCCAAATCCCATCAACACATAAGAAGTTTAGAAAGATCAGATAACAAACAACCCATCACAGTACTTGTAAGATGTGTGTACACAGTATGTTGAGTATGATGCAAAAAAAAAAAAAAAGACAGGTATAAGAAACCTATCTAGACCATGTGTGATGTACTCCTTCAGTCAGGTAAACACTGTAGCCTGTGTGGCTATGCTATCTGCCTGCTCACTTTCAGTTCACATCTCTTATATGTCTCAGCATTGTATAGCCATGGTTTTCTGGTTTTGTTGAGTTTTTTATTTTTTAATTTTTATTGTTGGTTGTTCAAAACATTACATAGTTCTTGATATATCATATTTCACACTTTGATTCAAGTGGGTTATGAACTCCCATTTTTACCCCATATACAAATTGCAGAATCACATCGGTTACACATCCATTGATTTACATATTGCCATACTAGTGTCTGTTGTATTGAATTTTTTTCCTAGCCTTATAGTGATTTTATTTTATATCATTCTATTACCATTATTCTGTGCTATTATGGGAAAACTCCATTTGGAGAGTGTAAATTGTTTTCCAAATGCATGCCTTTAATGTCTAGAGAAGAAAAAAAAACAGAGAGCCTGACAGTACCCAGCTTTATGACAGGCCTGGTATGTAATACACATCAGGAACAAGGGCCTTAAACATAGGGTAGGGTATAGGTTGCAGCACTCAGGTGCCTACCAGAAATCCACCAAATGCAGGTAATGCTACAAGAAGACAGCCTCCACCTGAGGGGTCTGGCGAAGAAGTAGCATGGCCACAGGAGAGGCAGTCTCCAATCATGGCAGGGGAGGTGGAGCCTTCAGAGAATAGGGTCAGGCAGGATTATGGCTGAGTGTCCGTGATTCTGCAGCACCACTGCTAGGTCATGGAAGCCTGTGTTAGAACTGTCAGGTCTCCTTTGTGGAGGTCCAGAGTGGCTGGGCTGTAAGAAAGGCATCAGGGACCAGAGGAGGTATGTAGTGCTTGTGTGCAGCTTTCAGAATTTCTTAGCAATTTACCTAAGGAATTTGTGAGCACTGGAATACTGATGGGCCCTGCACTGAACACTTGCATTGGACAACACTGGCTTTTAACCATATCCACACATGATCTTCTCTATTAATATTGTCACTCATATTACTAAGAAACAAAATCCCCAAATTTTATGATATTTTTACACAACATTTCATTTCTACTTTCAGAAACTTTCAGTGTTAGCAAACCTCACAGTGCACAGCTCTTTCGTCAGTGTGCCCTAAGTGCACTTGACTGTTAGATGGACAATTATAAATTCAAAGTTAAATCCAGGCTTTCTGCCTCATCTCCATGTGCTATGTTTTGTTATAGCATTATGTATTTAAATACATAAATATACAGCAGTGTATCTGTGTCTGTATTATAGACAGTACATTATGTACCCATGTGCATAAATCATTCATGATTTAGATATAAATTTCTGGTTCAAATTTAATATTGATATCATTTTTAGATTTTTAACTATGAATGTCTCTCTTTCTCTCCCCTCCTTCATTCCTTTCACACACAGACACACTAATTCTTCTCACCTTCTACTGAGCATGCTCACAATGTACTGCAACTCCTGGGGGTCACCCAGTATATTAATCTGTGTAAATAAACAGAGGTTTATTTATTCTTCCCCCTTTTTTGTAGTATTTATCTTTGCTTGGCTTTAGGTGCGGGTAATGCTGATCAGATAAAATGAGTTGGAAAGGGTCCCCTTCTCTCCAATTCCTTGGATGTTTCCCACTGTGCAACTGTCATGTACACCTCCATTGTCTTGCTGACTCTACCCACCAGCTTTCACCACTTTATGTGCAAAATTGTTGTTAGTCTTCACGTTTCTATTGTTTAATTATCTTTATTTTAGAATGATTATCACTCAATTTTTGTACATAAGTGCATTGATAACTTTCTGTGATATCCTTGTCCCATATGAAGTTCTGGTGTGTAGCTTTCATTGTCTGTGTCTATAGGTGTGTGTGTGTGTGTGTGTGTGTGTGTGTGTGTGTTTGTGTGTGTGTGTGTGTGCGCATGTTTGTGCAGTGCTTGGGATTGTGACCCAGGCCACACACATGCTAAGCAAGCCGAGCTATATCAGTAGCTCCCATGCTGTTTTGTTTTGAGTTTGGGTTTGTTTTTGGTTTTTTTTTTTTTTTTTGGAGGGGGGGATTTGAGAGAACAATTTGTTATAATGAACCACCAGAAATACAAGATTCCACTGAAACTGGAACAGTTGGAAGAATATGGTTGAATTTAAATCTTCAAGAGAAAGAGGGAATCAAATAAAGCTAACAAATGGAGAAGCCCAACAGTGGTCTGAGACAAACATGGTAACTGCATTCTGACATGGGCAGCTCCTGATCCTTGCCAATGGTGTCTCTCCTATCCTCCCCCACCACTCCTCTCCCTCTGCTGTGGTAGTCAAACCAAATAGCTTCTTCCTCTCAATTGCAGGTATAAGGCAACCCCATCCCTTTGGATATGATGCAAAGCCAAGAGGCAAGCTTAAGAATCTCATTGAGGGTGGAAAGTGCACGTACCCCCAATCCAGCATGCAGGTTACCAAAGATGTGGTATCAGTGCACCTGTAGCAACTTCCATCAAAGCAGATACCATGTGTAACCTCTTACCTGTTCCTATAGCAATGTCATTGTTCCCAATTTACTACATCGTTAACAGTGAAGCAAAACATTATTTTTCAGCTCCAGATTTTCTTAACACTTCTAAGAGGCTATTAAACAGGATGTATAAAAGAATATTATCTCGGAAACCAAAGCATCAAGGAGGAAAACTGGCTCTTTCTGGAACTTTTTGTGGGGACACAGAGAATGTCAATGTATGATAAGTGAAGGGAGGCAGAGGTAGACAAAGCGTTCTACCCACAAGGCCAACACATTCACGTACAAAGTCTGGGTGAAGGGAGAGGGGAACATACAACATACAACACAGTATCAAAAAGTAAAAGGAACACACTAAATGTACAAGCTGGTGACAGGTGAGTCCATAGACCATTGAGATAGGTCCTTCCAGCATCAATCATGTTTTTTCCTCATCTGTTATCTCAAGGTTATATACAGATGTGGTGAGTTTCTCAGAGAAGGAGAGGCAGGCAGGCTTCAATCGTTGGTTTCTGATCTGCCTATGCCATGTAGGCATCCAACTCCGCATCCAGGTGTCCTTTAGTTTTCAACATGTATGCATCCAACTGGTTGTCCAGCTGCTCCTTGGTCAATAACAGAGCGAGTGAGGGCACTTCTGCCCCATCCACCACCTTAGCCTCCAAAGCCCCCTCTTCCCTGACCTATCATGCCCCAACCTCTACCATTGAGTCTGCCATGACCCAGGCTCCATGCCCTCGGCCCCACTCTCCTAGGACCTCCATGACCACCAATACCACCTCTTCTTAAACCCATTCAGGGAGCTATGACTCATCTACCTCAGAGCAGGTTTTAGTCTCGAAGCGACATCCTGCTCCTAAGTAGGATTCTGGTGGCATGTCCCTCATGTAGTCCTCCTCTGGATAAGCCTCTCTGGATTATGGGCAGACCTCGTCCTCCAATTGCTCCCCTGACCAGGGCCCCTACATGTCAGCCTGACTGTGCCTGGATGTTACTCTTACCCAGGTGCTGCTTTAAGCTCTGCAAGAAGCAGATATGATAACAAGAGACAGAAGATGTGGTTTCAAAGACAAACAGAGAAAGCCTAAACTTTGGGGAACTCAAGGGTTGATTTTAAGGACAAATACAAGGAAGGCCTAGAGCATCACCGAAGCCAGGGAAATAATACATCCACATAAATTATAGGAGCGTATCACATTTATAAATATACATGTCACTTAGGAACATGTGAATACAGATAATTAAAATACCACATCCTAAGAGATAAAGATAGAAGCACATATGCTTGAGAAAAAGCAAAAATAGACATTAAATGTGTTAAGCGTTTTAACATCAACTTGATAAAGATCACTGGCCAAACATACTGAATGAACAAAGCTCTCAGATAGAAACTGCCTTTAAACACCTTAATTATTCTCAGTTTCAAATGATCATTTTTTTTTCCAGTTCCAAGTGAGTACTTTTGAGAAGTTCAATCATTTAAGAGCCCATGAAGGGCTGGGGATGTGGCTCAAGCGGTAGCGCGCTCGCCTGGCATGCGTGCGGCCCGGGTTCGATCCTCAGCACCACATACCAACAAAGATGTTGTGTCCGCCGAGAACTAAAAAATAAATATTAAAAAGATTCTCTCTCTCTCTCTCCTCTCTCACTCTCTCTTTAAAAAAAAAAAAAGAGCCCATGAAGATATTTCTCTATTATATCTGACATGGTTAAGCTTAATGGAATGAAAAGGAAGAACACTTAACTGTTAATAGAATCCAAAACAAAAACAAACTAAAAAGCAGAATGGAAAGAAAGTGAAATGGAGCAAATCAAGTGCCTCTTACAAGGCCCAGGAACGGCACTCGACGGTCTCTGGACATATTCATGGCTTCCTACCTGCCTCTTACAGGCCAGACATAACACTGCTGGCCTTGGACTGGGCAGCAAGCCTTTGCAGCCAGGGTATATTATGCTACTGTGCTGCACCACCCCTGTATCAATGCAAAAAAAAAAAAAAAAAAAAAAAAAAAACAAACTTGAATTAAAGAGAGGGAGTCTGGATTCTTTTTAAAATACATCCCACCAGATAAATATTTCAGACAGTTTATCATAAAAAAAATCTTCTGATATGGGTTTTGAAACAATCACCAATTTGCTTTTTGTACCACATTAAGATGCCTCTAAGAACAGAGATCTGTAGCCTTGTATGGGTATTTAGCTTACAACAGGTTTTTTTGCATTGGACCCCAGGGCCATTTAAGTAAGATTAAGAAGGAGCTGAAGTTGCTGTTGGCTGCCTCACCACTCATTTAGGGACATCTAGGTAGTGCTTTTTTTTCTTTTTTTTATTTATATATAACAGCAGAATGCATTACAATTCTTACTATATAGAGAGAGCACAATTTTTGATATCTCTGGTTGTATATATAGTATGTTGACACAAATTTATGTCTTCCTACCTGTACTTTGGGTAATAATTATCATCACATTCAACCCTCATTAATTAGCCCATACCCCCTCCCTTCCCCTCCAAAACCTCTGCCCTATCTAGAGTTTGCCTATTCCTCCCATGCTCCCTCTCCCTATCCCACTATGAATCAACCTCCTTATATCAAAGAAAACATTCCACGTTTGATGTTTGGGGATTGGGTAATTTCACTTAGCATTATCTTCTCTAACTCCATCCATTTACCTGCAAATGCCATGATTTTATTCTCTTTTATTGCTCAGTAATATTCCATTAAATATATATACCACATTTTTTAATCTATTCATCTATTTAAGGGCATCTAGGTTGGTTCCACAGTTTAGCTATTGTGAATTGTGGTGCTATATATAAACATTGATGAGGCCGTTTCCCTGTAGTATACTGTTTTTAAGTCCTTTGTGTATAGATCGAGGAGAGGGATAGCTGAGTCAAATGGGGATTCCATTCCCAATTTTCCAAGAAATCGCCACACTGCTTTCCATATTGGCTGCACCAATTTGCAGTCCCACCAGCAGTGTATGAGTGTACCTTTTCCCCCACATCCTCCCAACACTTATTGTTGTTTGTATGCCTAATAGCTGTCATTCTGACTGGAGTGAGATGAAATCTTAGAGAAGTTTTGATTTGCATTTCTCTAATTGCTAGTGATTATGAACATTTTTTCATATATTTGTTGATTGATTGTACATCATCTTCTGAGAAGTGCCTCTTCAATCCTTGGCCCATTTATTGATTGGGATATTTGGGTTTTTTTGTTTGTTTTTGTTTTTATTTTGTTTTTGGTGTTTATATGCCCTAGTGATTAGAGCTCTATCTGATGTGTGAGGGGTAAAGATTTGCTCCCAAGATGTAGGCTCTCTATTTACCTCACAGATTGTTTCTTTTGCTGAGAAGAAACTTTATAGTTTGAGTCCATCCCATTTATTGATTCTTGATTTTATTTTATTTTTTTTTATTGGTCGTTCATAACATTACATAGTTCTTAATACATCATATTACACGGTTGATTCACGTGGATTATGAACTCCCGCTTTTACCCCGTATACAAATTGCTGTATCACATCAGTTTCCCTTCCATTGATTGACATATTGCCTTTCAAGTGTCTGATGTATTCTGCTGTCTGTCCTATTCTCTACTATCCCCCCTCCCCTCCCCTCCCCTCCCCTCCCCTTTTCTCTCTCTACCCCTTCTACTGTAAATCATTACTTCCATTTGTATTATCTTGTCTTGCCCCTCCTTTCCTCTTATATGACATTTTGTATAACCCTGAGGATCGCCTTCCATTTCCATGCAATTTCCCTTCTCACTCCCTTTCCCTCCCACCTCTCATCCCTGTTTAATGTAAATCTTCTTCTCAAGCTCTTCGTCCCTACCCTGTCCTTGTTGACTCCCCTTATATCAAAGGAGTCATTTGGTATTTGTTTTTTAAAGATTGACTAGCTTCACTTAGCATAATCTGCTCTAATGCCATCCATTTCCCTCCAAATTCTATGATTTTGTCATTTTTTAATGCAGAGTAATACTCCATAGTATATAAATGCCACATTTTTTTTTATCCATTCATCTATTGAAGGGCATCTAGGCTGGTTCCACAGTCTTGCTATCGTGAATTGAGCTGCTATGAACATCGATGTAGCAGTGTCCCTGTAGCATGCTCTTATTAGGTGTTTAGGGAATAGACCGAGAAGGGGAATAGCTGGGTCAAATGGTGGTTCCATTCCCAGCTTTCCAAGAAATCTCCATACTGCTTTCCAAATTGGCTGCACCAATTTGCAGTCCCACCAGCAATGAACAAGAGTGCCCTTTTCCCCGCATCCTCTCCAGCACTTATTGTTGTTTGACTTCCTAATGGCTGCCAGTCTTACTGGAGTGAGATGGTATCTTAGGGTAGTTTTGATTTGCATTTCTCTGACTGCTAGCGATGGTGAGCATTTTTTCATGTACTTGTTGATTGATTGTATGTCCTCCTCTGAGAAGTGTCTGTTCAGGTCCTTGGCCCATTTATTGATTGGGTTATTTGTTATCTTATTGTCTAATTTTTTGAGTTCTTTGTATATTCTGGTTATTAGGGCTCTATCTGAAGTGTGTGGAGTAAAGATTTGTTCCCAGGATGTAGGCTCCCTGTTTATCTCTCTTATTGTTTCTTTTGCTGAGAAAAAAACTTTTTAGTTTGAGTAAGTCCTATTTGTTGATTCTATTTGTTAACTCTAGCGCTATGGGTGTCCTATTGAGGAATTTGGAGCCCGATCCCACAGCGTGTAGATCATAACCAACTTTTTCTTCTATCAGATGCCATGTCTCTGATTTAATATCAAGCTCCTTGATCCATTTTGAGTTAACTTTTGTGCACGGCGAGAGATAGGGATTCAGATTCATTTTGGTGCAAATGGATTTCCAGTTTTCCCAGCACCATTTGTTGAAGATGCTATCTTTCCTCCATTGCATGCTTTTAGCCCCTTTATCAAATATAAGATAGTTGTAGTTTTGTGGATTGGTTACTGTGTCCTCTATTCTGTACCATTGGTCCACCCTCCTGTTTTGGTACCAGTACCATGCTGTTTTTGTTACTATTGCTCTGTAGTATAGTTTGAAGTCTGGTATCGCTATACCGCCTGATTCACACTTCCTGCTTAGTATTGTTTTTGCTATTCTGGGTCTTTTATTATTCCATATGAATTTCATGATTCTTTTATCGATTTCTACAAGATATGCTGTTGGGATTTTGATTGGCATTGCATTGAACTTATAGAGGACTTTTGGTAATATCGCCATTTTGATGATGTTAGTTCTGCCTATCCATGAGCAGGGTATATTTTTCCATCTTCTAAGGTCTTCTTCTATGTCTTTCTTTAGGGTTCTGTAATTTTCATTGTATAAATCTTTCACCTCTTTTGTTAGGTTGATTCCCAAGTATTTTATTTTTTGGGGGGATATTGTGAATGGAGTAGTTGTCCTCATTTCCGTTTCAGAGGATTTGTCGCTGATATACAGGAATGCCTTTGATTTATGCGTGTTGATCTTATATCCTGCCACTTTGCTGAATTCATTTATTAGCTCTAATAGCTTCTTTGTAGACCCTTTTGGGTCTGCTAGGTATAGAATCATATCATCTGCAAATAGTGATAATTTAAATTCTTCTTTTCCTATTTTTATGCCTTTAATTTCTTTCGTCTGCCTAATTGCTCTGGCCAGTGTTTCGAGGACTATGTTGAACAGAAGTGGTGAGAGAGGGCATCCCTGTCTTGTACCAGATCTTAGAGGGAATGCCTTCAATTTTTCTCCATTCAGAATGATGCTGGCCTGTGGCTTATCATAGATTGCTTTTACAATGTTGAGGTATGATCCAGTTATCCCTAATTTTTCTAGAGTTTTGAACATAAAGGGATGCTGTACTTTGTTGAAAGCTTTTTCTGCATCTATCGAGATGATCATATGGTTCTTATTTTTAAGTCTATTGATGTGGTGGATAACATTTATTGATTTCCATATATTGAACCAACCTTGCATACCAGGGATGAATCCTACTTGATCATGGTGTATAATTTTTTTGATATGTATTTGAATCTGATTCACCAGAATTTTATTGAGGATTTTTGCATCAAGGTTCATTAGAGATATTGGTCTGTAGTTTTCCTTCTTTGATGTGTCTTTGTCTGGGTTCGGAATCAGGGTGATGTTGGCCTCGTAGAACGAATTTGGAAGTTCTCCCTCTTTTTCTATTTCCTGAAATAGCTTGAAAAGTATTGGTGTTAGTTCCTCTTTAAAGGTTTTGTAAAACTCTGCTGTATACCCATCCGGTCCTGGGCTTTTCTTAGTTGGTAGTCTTTTGATGGTTTCTTCTATTTCCTCTATTGTTATTGGTCTGTTTAGGTTGTCTATATCCTCCTGGCTCAATCTGGGCAGATCATAAGACTCAAGGAATTTATCTATGCCTTCACTATCTTCTATTTTATTGGAGTATAAGGATTCAAAGTAATTTCTGATTATCTTCTGTATTTCTGAAGTGTCTGTTGTGATATTGCCTTTTTCATCCCGTATGCTAGTAATTTGGGTTCTCTCTCTTCTTCTCTTCTTTAGCATGGCTAAGGGTCTGTCAATTTTATTTATTTTTTCAAAGAACCAACTTTTAGTTTTGTCAATTTTTTCAATTGTTTCTTTTGTTTCAATTTCATTAATTTCAGCTCTGATTTTAATTATTTCTTGCCTTCTACTTCTTTTGCTGTTGTTTTGCTCTTCTTTTTCTAGGATTTTGAGATGAAGTATGAGATCATTTATTTGTTGGTTTTTTCTTTTTTTGAGGAATGAACTCCAAGCAATGAATTTTCCTCTTAGAACTGCTTTCAATGTGTCCCATAGATTCTGATATGTTGTGTCTGTGTTTTCATTTAACTCTAGGAATTTTTTAATTTCCTCCTTGATGTCTTCTAAAACCCATTGATCACTCAGCAACCTATTGTTCATTCTCCAGGTGATGTTTGATTTTTCCTTTCTTCTCTTATCATTGATTTTCAGTTTCATTCCATTATGATCAGACAAGATGCATGGTATTATCTCTTCCTCTTTGTATTGTCTAAGAGTTGCCCTGTGACATAGTATATGGTCTATTTTTGAGAAGGTTCCATGTGCTGCTGAGAAAAAAGTGTAGCTACTTGATGTTGGGTGGTATGGTCTATATATGTCAATTAAGTCTATGTTGTTAATTGTGTTATTGAGTTCTATAGTTTCCTTATTTAACTTTTGTTTGGAAGATCTGTCCAGTGGTGAGAGAGGTGTGTTGAAGTCTCCCATGATTACTGTATGGTGGTCTATTAGACTCTTGAACTTGAGAAGAGTTTGCTTGATGAACATGGCTGCACCATTATTTGGGGCATATATATTTATGATTGTTATGTCTTGTTGGTGTATGGTTCCCTTTAGCAGTATGAAGTGTCCTTCTTTATCCCTTTTGATTAGCTTTGGCTTGAAATCTATTTTATTAGATATGAGTATGGACACTCCTGCTTGTTTCCGTGGTCCATATGAGTGATATGATTTTTCCCAACCTTTCACCTTCAGTCTATGTACATCTTTTCCTATCAAATGCGTCTCCTGTAGACAGCATATTGTTGGGTCTTGTTTTTTGATCCATTCTACTAGCCTGTGTCTCTTAATTGGTGAGTTTAAGCCATTAACATTTAGGGTTATTATTGAGATATGGTTTGTTCTTCTATCCATATTTGTTTATTGATGTTACTAAACCTGATTTGTTATCCTCTTTGACTACTTTCCCCCCTTTACTGTCCTACCTCCCATTGTTGGTTATCAATGTTATTTTCCATTTCCTCTTCCTGTAATGTTTTGCCAAGGATTTTTTGAAGAGATGGTTTTCTAGCTGTGAATTCTTTTAACTTTTGTTTATCGTGGAAGGTTTTAATTTCATCTTCTAACCTGAAGCTTAATTTCGCCGGATACAGGATTCTTGGTTGGAATCCATTTTCTTTAAGCGTTTGAAATATGTTATTCCAGGATCTTCTAGCTTTCAGAGTCTGCGTTGAGAGATCAGCTGTTATCCTGATTGGTTTACCCCTAAGTGTAATCTGCTTCCTTTCCCTTGTAGCTTTTAAAATTCTCTCCTTATTCTGTATGTTGGACATCTTCATTATAATGTGTCTAGGTGTGGATCTCTTATGATTTTGCACATTCGGCGTCCTGTAGGCTTCTAGGATTTGGGATTCTGTCTCATTCTTCAAGTCTGGGAAGTTTTCTTGTATTATTTCACTGAATAGGTTGCTTAATCCTTTGGTTTGGAGCTCTGTGCCTTCCTGTATCCCAATGACTCTTAAGTTTGGTCTTTTGATATTATCCTATAGCTCTTGAATGTTCTGCTCATGGTTTCTTAGTAGACTTGCTGAGCTATCTATGTTCTTTTCAAGTTGAAATACTCTGTCTTCATTGTCTGATGTTCTATCTTCTAAGTGATCCACTCTGCTGGTAGTATTCTCAATTGAGTTTTTAAGTTGGTTTATTGTTTCCTGCATTTCTAGTATTTCTATTTGTTTGTTTTTTATTACCTCTATCTCCCTGTGAAATTGATCTTTTACTTCCTGGATTTGTTTGTCAATGTGATCTTTCATTGTCTGATTTTGCTGTCTCATGTCTTCCTTGAGACTCCAGATCATCTGAAGCATGTATGTCCTGAGCTCTCTATCTGACATTCCATCTGTTGCAGCTATTACCTCTTCTAAAGTTGAATTGACCTGCATTGCCTGTGGTCCTTTCTTTCCTTGTCGTTTCATACTGCTGGCGTTTCTTTCTGCTTGGTGAAATTGTTGTGTCTTTGATATTTTCCCCCTCTATTTATTTATATTGCTCTTGTATAGTTGAAAAATCACCCTTGCAGGGCAGGTAGTGGCTGTGATCCTCCTCCAATTAGTGTGATCCGTCTACCATGCTGGCAGGCCCTAGGTCTGCTTTGCTGGTCGGTCAAAGGTCCACCTACCCAGCAGGCGCCAGGGGCACCTGTGTCACTCCATAGGTTGCTGGGCCTAACCTTCCGATGGGTTGCAGGTTGGCCTAGCTTGCAGGCACTGGGGGAGGGGCCGGTTCCGCCCCTCAGCAGGCTTTGGGCCCGCTCTGCTGGTGTTCACAGTACCCCTCCTACCTGCAGACACTGGGGGAGGGGACGGGCCTAGCCCTCAGCCGTCCGCCGGACCTGTCCTTGTGGGTCCGGTCTGCTTTCCCCGCTGGCGCGTGTAGCTGCTGTCACTTGGCTGGTTGCTGGTCCTTAATTCTATTGCTAGGTCCGAGACGGCTCCCCTCTCTGGTTCGCTCCTCTAGCTGCCCAGCAGGGCAGCAAGGATTACTCAGGGCTAGCAGGAGAGAGCTTGATTCTTGATTTTAATTCTTGTGCCACAGGAGTCTTATTAAGGAAGTTGGGGCCTAATCCCACATTTTGGAGATTAGGGCCTACTTTTTCTTCTATTAGACACAGAGTCTCTCTAGTTGTATTCCTAGGTCTTTGATCCATTTTGAGGATCAAAGATCTAGGTGCTTTTTAGCACAACTTTCAGCACTGATTGTGCAGCCCTCTTCAAATCCCGAGAATCAAAGGAACCAGTCGCCTGTGCTCCTCCCAGGCCTGCCATCAGGGCTGAGTTGATGGTGGAGGGGCTCAGGTGCACTAGGTGAGTGGTTGGTAAATAAGTAAGCGGTAGAATGCGAGGTTCATGGGTTTAGGTTGACTGCCTAGCCGGTCAATCTGCCAGGTCGTCTGGCTTACCCTCTCTGCCTTTACTCTGTGCCATCACAGCTGCCCTTGCCAACTCCTGCTCGGGGTCCAAAACAAAATGGCCACCCCGCTCAGAGCAGAGTCCCATGCTGATTTTTGATAGTGCTGTTTGGGTCTTCTTTGTCTTGGCAAATCTTGCTACAGATTCCTTAATTTTATTGATCTTTAGGAAAGAGTGGGAAAGGTAGTCTGAACCTGGGACAGTCAAGAAGGCAGAAGGGGTGAGCAGAGCAGCTGTGACCAGGAGCACAACTAATCTAAGCTGGAGACTAGATTTCACTTTCATTGGTAGAGAAAACCACTGGTCCAAGACAATGTTCAACTTGATTGTCATGATGAAGACCCATCTTCTGTATGCATATTGTACAAGATTTAACCACTTCTCAATTGGATGCAAAGCACATACATTTTTACCACTCATTCTCCCAAGAACTCAGGAGGGGCTATTTACTGATAAACTCAGAAGATGTGAAAAATCCTAAGGTTCATGTGAATTCACAGTACCTCAGCTTTTCAGTATCACAGCTGAGTAGCACAGCACAGTACAGGTGTTGCCTGAAGCTTAGCTCACTGCTTCTGCCCAGAATTGCAGGACTCTGAGGACCCACATAGGACTAGCCTGGGAAAATATCAGTTCATCATTCAAAGGATGAGGTTCCCACTGCATGCTTAGGACCTCGGCATTACATTACAGTTGAATGATCTTAAGTCAAAGTATTGCAAGTCAGGGACCATCTGTATTTATATTAGGTCTTGTACCTTCATCAATTAGGAATTCACAAAATCCACTGGATTACATCCAAATAATCACCTTATAACCTCATTAACACAGTAAGGAAGATACATGAGCGGAGATAGAAGAACTTGAAATAATAAGAATGTATGTACATTTTTAAGGAAGGAAGAAGACCACTGAGGCAAAAAGGTGAGGGGAAAGGGAGGCCCTCTAGCTAGCAATAAACATCCTAGTCAGATCCAAAGCTAGGGAAAAGGTCCAGAGCTCAGATCAATCAGATTGGCATCAAACCAGGGTGTGGGTATTGTAGAGGTGTCAAGCCAAGTGTTCATGAAGATGCCCTTGTGCTCAACAATGAGTGCTTTAGATCCATGGTGTTTAAGGCTGGCTACAGGATTGGACCCTGGGTCTGGAATGGGCACTCCAAAACCAGCCTTCCATCCAGTCCTAGCAGTGCAGGTCCCAAGAACACTGCAGGCCTGAGAGTGGAGGTAGCTAATTGTGAAGCCCTGTCCTGGATCCAGCCTACCTGTGGGCAAGTCCATACCAGTTCTGGGGGCTATGACCCATGCACTGCACCTGGGGAAAGGCTGACCATGCATTGAGTGGTGTGCCAAAGGGGTCTGGGGTGATGATGTCATACCCCCAAGTCCTGATTGCCCTGTGTTATCACTTAAAAATTGAAGTGTTGAAAGTTAAGCCATAGCCTGGACTGGGCACCCTGGGTTACCCTAAAAGAATGTGCTGATGCTGCCCACCAGTGGCCCTAGATGGAGTCTGAGATGTAGCTCCAGAACTCATGGATGCTGGTGACTGGCACTTGGTCCCTGAGCCTGATGTGTACCCCAAATTGTGGAGAAGTGAGCCAAGGCAATGCTGCCAGTCTGCTGGGAAGCAGAAAGAGACTGGAAGAAGACAGTCTAGGAAGGAGGGGTGGTATCCAAGGGCTCAACAGCTGCAAGCTTTGAGTGTGATGGTGCACAGGCTCTGCTTGCCAGGAGAGAGGTCAATGGTGGTTCATAACTGGGACCATTATGAGCAGGAGGGCATCACAGAAAGAGATTCTCCATTGTTCCCAGATGCAGACTGAGGAGTAGTTGGTGGGACACAGGAATTGTTCAAATTGGAGTTGGGACTGGAGAACTGAGGTATTGGGAAGCCAGTGGAGAATGATCCATTTGCTGACTGCCTGTGCTTCCTAGGGCCGTGGACTTGGGGTTCTGGACAGGAGCTATCAGTGGGAGATGGTAATATCACTGCTGTAGAAAGGGGAGTAGTGTCAGGCTGGGATATAGCTCAGTTAGTAGAGAGCTTGCCTCACATGCACAAGGCCCTGGGTTCAATCCCCAGAATCAAAAAAAAAAAAAAAAAAAGAAGAAAGAAGAAAGGGGAGTAGTATCCATGGCCATGTCCTCAGGATGCACAATGGGATGGTGAGTCAGGTGAGCAGAGGACTTGGCTGTGCTGATGGAAGAGACACTGGAAGCACTTAAGTTCTGGCTATGGCTGTTAGGATTGCAGTTGGAAGGCACCAGAGTGAGGCTTGGAATGGAATGAGGAAGAGGAGTAGCAAAAGGAGGAGGAGCAGGAGGAGGAGAAAAAAATCAACACACATGGGGGTTGGGGATTCCATTCTGCAGGGAATACTCTTGGAGAGAAAAGGACCTGGTTATGAGGTGTGGGAAGGTAAACAATGAGAGGCGCCATAGCTCTGATCAGGAAAACAGGATGGTGAAACCAAGCAAGGGACTCCCACATTAGGACTGGGCCTCAAGGGAGAAAGAGAGTTAGTGGGATGAGACAGAGGAAGGGAACTATGGATTCCCTCTGGGGTGTCTTATATAGAAATCAAAATCAACTTATGTATATCCATGTATAGTAGCACAGAATAAATATTTCAATTACAAAAGGGAGAAATGGGCACATAGAAAGAAGAAAAGGATAGAAGTCAAGACAAAAACCCAGCTGGGCCAACAAGTCCTCTATCCCCCATGCTCAGCATCTGGGGCACATGTTGTGCACAGTGGGCTTCAAAGGACTTGGGCAGCCTTGACCCTTGGCCTCTCACATAAACTAGTTCTGTGCTCAGCTAGTAACATTGCCTGACATATATTGCACATTACCAGCATCTTTTAATCCAAGGATTCTCTTCTGAAGCTTCAGCTTTCTTCTCACAGCTTCACGAATTACCTTCTCAGGGCCTACCTACAGGGATTCTAGCTTCATTATACTTTGACCTGCCAGGCCTTCCTTTGAAATCTTGCTGGAAGTCTTCATGACCACCTAACTACAGCATCCTGCATTCCTGCAGAACCAGCACCATGTGGTTGAAGCCAGTGTATATCTCCATCTCAAGCAGTAGTGAAGCCTCTTGGAACCATGGCTGCAGCAGCCTTTGGGTGTCTGAGCCTGGTGAAACCCATTCCTAGTGGTTCATCTTCTGAAAGGAATTTTTATTCTATATTATATGAATATGAATTGCTCATAGGATCTTGCCAATTCCTGAAATGTCCTTAAGTGTTCTCCCCTATTGCCTCTGTGTCTTCGTTTAGCTTCACTCTAGTGACAGCAATGCACTAAAAACCACAACTTCCTGAAATCCAGTTTTACTCCAACTTTTCTGACCAAAATGCAAGTTTGCATTCTTCCTTCTGCTCTATATTATCACAGTAAACCTGGTTAAGCTGCTAGAAATATCCATACCACTGCCTGAATGCTGTACTGCCTTAAAATTTCCTCCTCCAGATTAATTAGTGGAGGAAATTTTAAGGCAGTACAGCCACAAAAACAATGACAGGTCATGTGCACAATGTAGACAATATCTTTACCAGGGGCTGGGTTGCGGCTCAGTGATAGAGCACTTGCCTAGCAAGTGTGAGGCACTGGGTTCAATCCTCAGCACTGCATTAAAATAAATTAATAAACAACAATATTGTGTCCATCTACAACTAAAATTTTTTTTAAGATCTTTTCCAGGATGTAACATAAACGTATTCTAGTCCCTTTTCCAATAGAGTTCTCCTCCTGTGCAAACTCATGAGCACAGTGTTTCCTATCAACAGTCCTATCAGCATTTTGGTCTTCAGAGCTTCTACCAGAACCACACGAAAAGCTTCCTTTAACCATATGAATGCATTAAGGAACTGCTTCATTTAGGGTCTTATAACCCCATCATTTCACCTCAAAACTTTCTTACATTGTCTCATGCATGAGCTACCTCATATCGAAAACTGTAATATCTTATAATGGTCCTGCTCAAATATGATTTATCCTCAGATGCAAAGACTCCATGGAACCCAGCCTGAGAGCAATAAGAATGGTCTCTGGAGTGGAACTTTGGAGGCTAGACTAATGAAAAGTGTTTGGATAAACTGTGCTTAATTTTGCAACTGTTGGTTTGATGTTTGCTTCTTGCTGGATTCCCTGGTTTTCCATATCCAAGAGAGTCCAGCCTCCAAGTGTTGGCAACTAACATAAACTGGAAAAGACACAATTCTGATCTTGACACTCAAAATGGCTACTTCCAGGTGGAACAGTGCAGAGATATGATCTCCTACTGACACATGGTACATGGTGGACTGGTGTCCCTGTTGCCTGTTGCATCACTGCCACCAACACCCAGCTATATTCCCTGCTGGATCCTGCACTGCACTGACATTTTATATATATATATATATATATATATATATATATATATATATATATATATATATAGAGAGAGAGAGAGAGAGAGAGAGAGAGAGGAGAGAACAGGCTACGGATGAGAGTTGGCGTCACAGTGCCTGCAATACAGGGAATAAGCCCCAGTCAGTCTCAAAATATGTGCAACAAAGTGACAGGTGTCTGTTTTGTTCACGGTCACAATATGCTCCCAACTGTTCAACTATCAGCTACAGTGGTTCACATCCTGGATTGACAGTCACCAACCACACTGTTGCACATCCAGTATCAAAGCCAATTGCTGTCAATCCTGTGAGCTCTGGAATAGCAGGATCTGGAAACTGCTGCCACTCCTGGACCGTGCTGGGTCCCATGATGTGCATCATGGGTTTAGGGATCTGCCATCTAGTGGCACAATTTACTTCACCCTCTTGACTTTCATATGGTGGGCACAGTGGGTGCAGAGACCAAGAGCACCTCTCTAACATCCCAGTAGCAGAGCAGTCACCCACCACCCCAAATTAGCTGGCCAGGTATAAATTCTCATTATAGGACATTTTTCTAAATCAGTAATCAATGTGGAAATATTTTGCCTTGACAAATTTGACCTCAACATGATCACTTCTACAAAGCCCAAGCATCTCAGAAGAATCACCTATTAGGAACTGAACATTACTTTGCCTTGAAATGACAAGTGGGCAAATATTACAGATCACAGAAAGCATTCTGGTTCCAAGGCCTGGCTGTGCCACTACAGGGTGACTGACCTCAGAAAGGGTGGGTGGATTTCTGTGCTCTTAACAAAGGTCTTCAAGGAAGTGAATGGAATCTGCAGGAAGGGGTGTGTGGATGACAGCATGCCCCTCACTCTGGACACCCCTCCCTCTCCTCAGAAGGCTAAGGGCAGCAGGTGAGGCTCTAGCCTTGAGGGAAGATGTCCCTAAAAGTAAGGTAGAATCCAAGAAATGGAGATGTCGCTGGAGGGACATGGCAGGATCTGAGTCGCCCTGAGGTTGGGCTTTCAGCACCACTTGCAAGGCCCTTCCACGTCTAGCATCTCCAAACCCCTTTCCTGCCCCGGAGGAGAGGACTGGTCACGTGCCCAAAATAGCACCCTGGACAAGCACCACAGAGCCTGAGCAACTAGTACTCAAGACCAAAGATCAATGTGGAATCAGGCTGCAGTCCCACAGTCTACACATCACACATCTGATAGGAAAGCGGGGAGTCCCCAGGAGCTACGAAGTGCAACCCAGCAGTGGACAGTGGGCCTTGCCCTTTACCCTGGGGACGTTCTCTTCACCAACCATTCTTCCCCACGAGATCCCTGCCCGCCCTCTCCCCGTCACCTGTTCCAGCCATACGTCAGAAGAACTGGACTCCGAGGTGTGCGTTTGGACAACGGAAGTTAGCAGTGTCCTAGCCCGGCTGCCTCGGTCTCTTCTCTCCTCTCCGGATTGGCCTCCACCACTTCCTCTGAATGGACAGTCATCTCAGCAAGCGAGGTCGCCGACCAGCTGGCCCTCTCGGCCTATCGCCCGCCCAGTGGCCTGACCTGCCAGCCTCCAGCTTTGAGCAGGATCACCCTGCTGCCCCAGCATTTGCCATCAGTTCTGCCTGCAGACACTTCCACCAAGAAACCTGTCCTTTGTGCCTTGCTTGGCTGTGCCTTGCTGGGCTGGCTGCTACAGAGGCCCTCTCCTGCAGGTGGCGCTCTGCTCTCGGTGGATCCTCCCGCCGCTCTCCTGGAGGGACCACAGGGAAAAGTACTCGCTGTCCACTGAAGGTTCTGACCCTTTGAGAATCCTCCTCCCAAGCCCAGACCCTTCACCACTGAAGCAGGTCCACCATGGTGTGTAGCCCAGGACACTTGGTCACATATCTTCTTTTTCCTTGGGAAAGCAAACAGAGGTGAGGGCCCAACAGCAACCAGAGGAACTGATGGCATCAGCAGTAGAAGTGTCTGTGGTGGCACAGGACAGGGATGTGGAAGAGGAAGAGGAGAATGAAAGAGGAGGAAGATGAGGAGGAGGCAGAGAGCAAAGAGATTATGCAGGACAATTTGGAAATGGGCACCCCCAGCAATAGGAGAGTAGCACCCTACAAGCCTCTAGAGACCCAGGAAGACATTCCTGTGTGGAGCCTACTCCTGAGCCTCAAGAGAGAAACACCATACAAGAGAGGGACCAGGGGCCTCCAGTGAACTTCTCTGCCAGCCATACTGCCCCAGGTGGCACAGCCCTGTTGCAGGTGTGCTGACTTTGGTGCAGCCTGATACAGAGGCACCAGGGCTCCCTGAGCAGCCCCAGACTGCTCCATGCCTCCAGAGAAGTGGGTAAAGCAAGGGTTGGATGAAGACCTTCTGCCCAGTTCTCTAGGATCCCAGGAATCAGGAGATGGGGTGGAGGGGAAAGTCTTCAACTGACCCATTAGGGAGTGCTCTTCCACTCATACCTGCTAGCCAGAGGCCCTGTAACAGAAAGCCACATGCCAGTGACCCTGTAGATACCACTTTCGTGGCACTGAGGTGAGCTGCCACACCTCCTAAGCACACTGTGGTTCTTATGGAGGAAGACTTAGGACCCTGCAGAAGAAGGATCTGTCTCCAAAGAAGAGCCGTATCATGGAGGATGACATGGAGGCCTTGGAGGGTAAAACAGACTGCAGCGGCCTGCACCACAACCCTGAATTCTTTCTCCCCACCTGTGGATCCTGAAAGGACTGTAGATCCATGGCTCCACTCACTGATAGATCCCAGATCCCAGTTATTCTTGCCACCAACCATTGGCAAACCAGGCTGATTGCCCCTGATCCTGTCTGTCCCTTTACCTTCCCCCACACCAATTACTGTTGAGGTGGGCCTCCCTAGTTGTCTTCCTCTCCCTCCTCCTGATAACCTCTTCCTCCCTTGAGGCTCAGTCCCAGTGTGGATATTCATGCTGGAGAGTATCATCACTCTACTCACTTGGCAAGAGCTGCTGCACCCCCCCATTTCCCTCTTCCCCATACCTCATATCCAGGGGCCTTTCCCCTTCAACCTGCCTCCTGCAGAATGGAATCTCCAACCCTAAGTGTGTGGATTTTCCTCCTACTCCTCTTCCTTTTTTCCCAGTTCTCCTTTGATCCCTTTCACCAGCAAACATGTTAGCATTGGTCATCCTCTAACTCTGGAAAGGGAATCTGCCACCTCTAGAGCCAATGCATCTGTGCTCCCGATCCAGCAGCCAACTGTCCAGCTGAGGCCATTGCCCTGGACACTACTCCCTATTCTATGGCAGTGATTGTCATAATTGTCCCTAGCTCAAATAGCAGCTCCTACCCATTCCCCCACGTCCATACTCCTAGGCATCACAGGCAGGTGGAAAATGGACTGGTGAGGACCAGACCACATTTTTTTAGGATCTCCTGCCCCAACTCCTATGGAACCATCCCTTTGTTCCACAAACCACTCCTCAGCCCACATCTGAGAACCCTCATGAGCAAGAAGGGAGAGTCCCTCTTCACAACACTCCTCTGATCATCTTATTCCCAGTCATGGATCAGATAGTGGCCTCCTTCCTAGATGACAGAGACATAACAACCTGAAGTCTGCCACCATTAATGCTGTAGATACCACCAGTCTATCAAAGGCTGTCGTCCTCTAGTCTCCTCTTGTCTCCCAGAACAACTCCAACCCATACAACAGGTTTTTCCCTGGTTATGGGAACATCCCACCCAGTGGCAGCATTGCCTCCATCCCCTATCCGCAAATTGACCAGTTCAGCCAGTGCAGGAACCAAGCTCTACTCTCCAGCATCCTAACAGTGCTGAAACCACCCATCAGTCACATCTAGGGCTGCTTGTGAGTAGCAACTGACTGCACAACTCTTTCTCTGAGTAATCCAGAAAGCCTAGTCCCAGCTATGGGCTTAAGCTTTCTCACAGCTCAATAGCTGAGTGGCAGCACAATGCAGCCAGGACATTTGGAAATCACATCACCATAGACCCCATTATGCACACCACTCTACACCCTGCCAATCTTTTCCAAGATCCAGGTGCTGTGTGCAGGGGCTTAGCCACAAGGTCTGAACTGAGACATGCCAGCAGGATGACAAGCTCCAGGGACAGCACTTAAATCTTTGCTAGCACAATTCCTGTCCCAGTGGAATTCATGGGAACTGGGGCTCCTAAGGGTGGAGGGAACTTTGGGTTTAGCATACCTACCCCAGGCTCCAGGTCAAATTTCAGAGCTCACTGTCAACCAGGCTGGATCTAAGGCAAACCTGTGTGAAGTGCGGAGGAGAACTTTATGGACACTCAGCTCGACCCGCCTGGCTTGTTAGCTACCTTGGCTGATGGAAGCTCTGGTCCATTTTCCCTGGCCTTGGACCTGGTTAGGGTGTCCTCTGCTCCCTTTCCCTCATCTGTTTGCCTCAATAGCCATCCTCTTTCCCCAGTGATGTGCATACAATCCTATTTTTTCTAGTTCATCTGTGTCTGTTCATGTGTCTTTCTTGTTCTTTGACTACACAGTGGAGGAAGAAGCAACATGTGTGTCGTGTGGGGTGGGGTGGGGGGCGGGGGCGGAGATGTGTGAAGCCCAACATTGCAAAAGAATCCGGTCCCAGAAGGTAGTATGTGTAGCAGCCTGTGACAGTCTGTGGAAAGATGTTGGAGGGATGTCAACTAACAGACACCACACCCTAAGGGATATACTTTGGTCCAAACAACATTACTGTCCCTACTTTTTAAAAATACACATATTAGAATAAAATTGGAATACCATGAGATTTTTATACTTAAAAAATACAATTTGCCATGTTTGGGGTAGGGGGCTGCTTATTCCCATTAAACAATGATCCCTTTTTAAGAAAATTCACCTATCTGTTCCATTCTCTTCCTCATGCCAGATACGGAAAACAAATACCTAAATTGTTCATCTGCTCTGTAAGGCAATATAAAGGTTCCTCAAAAAACGAGGAAGGGAACAACTATATCAACCAACTATCCATTCTTTGATGTATAACCAAAGGAGCTAAAAATCAGCATACTACATGTCTGCAGCCATAACAATATTTATAGCAGGACAACTCACATTAACTAGCTATGAAATCAACCTAGGTGACCATGAACACATAAATCAATAAGCACAGTATGATACACACACACACACATATACACCCTATACATACAATGGATTATTACTCAGCCATAAAAAATAAGGGATGGGGTTGTGGCTCAGTGGTAGAGCTCTTGCCTAGCTTGTGTGAGGCACTGGGTTCCATTCTTCACCACGTATAATTATGACAGCGAAAAAATAAATTAAAAAACATAACAATGAAACTATGGCATTTGGCAGTAAATGGTTGGAACTGGAGACTATCTTGCTAAGTGAAATAAACCCAACCCCCAAAGTGAAAGGTCAAATATTTGGGGAATTCCATGAAAATAGAAGAGACATCAGTAGAGCAGAGGATGGGGATTGAGGGGCAGAAAAGGAAAGAACAATGGAATGAGTGTGACCAAACTTCCTGTGTGCATATCTAAAAACATCACAGTGAATTTCACTTTTATTTATATCCACAGGGTACTAAAAATGATTAATAAGAAAAACATCTGTAGAGCACAGGTGAGAGTTCTGGGAGAGAAGGAGTATAGGAAAAAGCAGAGATACTGAAAACTGAATTTGAGCAAATTATATTCCATGATCATATAGTTATGTCAAGTGAAACCTAAAAATGATTCCTCATGCTCCTTCCTGTGTCTTGCCTTTCACCCTTCTCCATGCTACACCTCCATGTCCCCCAGGTGGTGTGGATCTGTTCTCCATCACTATGGTTGTGTCAATAATTTTTAGAAATGGGTGCATCACATCAGTTACCCTTCCATTGATTGACATATTGCCTTTCTAGTGTCTGATGTGTTCTGCTGTCTGTCCTATTCTCCACTATCCCCCCTCCCCTCCCCTCCCCTTCTTTCTCTCTACCCCTTCCACTGTAAATCATTTCTTCCATTTGTATTATCTTGTCTTACCCCTCCTTTCCTCTTATATGTCATTTTGTATAACCCTGAGGATCGCCTTCCATTTCCATGCAATTTCCTTTCTCACTCCCTTTCCCTCCCACCTCTCATCCCTGTTTAATGTAAATCTTCTTCTCAAACTGATGTGATACAGCAATCAGTATACGGGGTAAAAGCGGGAGTTCATAACCCACTTGAATCAAACCGTGTAATATGATGTATTAAGAACTATGTAATGTTATGAACGACCAATAATAAAAAAAAAAAGAAAAAAAAGAAATGGGTGCAAATGAATATATACAAAGTGACCTGTTTGGCTTTGTTCACAAAATGTAACAATTTTTTAAAAAATTTTTTTAGTTGTAGATGAACAAAACACCTTTATTTTACTTATTTATATTTATGTGGTGCTGAGGATCAAACCCAGTGTTTCACACATGCCAGCAAGTGTTCTACCACTGAGCTATAACCCCAGCACCCCGTAATGATTTTGAGAGGAATGCATACTTTTGTTTGTGTCAGTGACCCATTCCTTTGTGTCAGTGACCCATTCCTGTGGTTTATTGTATAGTATTCCACTGTATGGATGTACCATAGGAAGTTGATCACCCAAACATGGAGGTCTAGTTGTAGTTTTCAGTAATTAAAGGTAAAGCAAGGGTGAATGTCCCTTGAAAGATCTTATAAGAATATACAAAGGAAGATAAGGGCTACATCATATACTAGAAGTAGGTTTTAATTTTAAGTAGCTGGACTTTATGCTCTCTGAAGGGATAGTGCTACCCCCACTAATGGTGCAAAAGCATTCTACTCCCTACACTTTCTCTTTTAGTAATCCAGGAAGCCCAGACTACCAACATGTTGTGTAGTCAGACTTTTAAGTTTTTGCTCTTCAACTGCTATGCAGCTGTATCCTCTTGTGAGCTCAATTTTTATTATATAATGAGTTTGATTATGACAAGTAAATATTCATGTGATTATTTGATGTATGAATTTCTTTCATTTTTTTAAATAAAAATTTTATTGGAAAAAAATAGAACCACCACATACACAGGGAAAAGAGCATAAAAATTCAACTGATACAGAACAACTGAAAGTCACAATTATCCAATGTAGTCTGCAACTACTTTTTAGTTTCTTTAAACAATTCCCCTTAATTTTTAATAGTGTTGCTCATTTTTCAGCTGAAACAGCATCAAGTTTTCAAAGAATTAAGAACTTCAAGGAAAGGACCCACTTTCAAGATACTGAAGCCAACACTAAGAGTCAATGGCAGCTCAAAAATATGAGAAGAAATTCTAAAATACTATATGCAGCTAGACAACAGTGTGCAAGTTGATGCAATTAGAGAAAAAAAGAAGCAATTTTAAATATATACACACACACACACATACATACATACATACATACATATATGGCTGGCCACAGGTCTTGGAGAACTTAATAAAATGATCAGTAGTAGACAGAAGAATCCCAAGTCTCCTCAATTGAAGGTTAGAAAGTGGGCTTCTTTCCTAATGGCTCCAAACAGGCAAGGAAATATGCTGTTGCAAAAAGCATTAAAGAATTTCTGACTGTTTCATTGCTGTCTCTTGCATTTAGGCCTTGGGAGGGCTCCAGGGCTGGTTGTTCTAACATGAATCAAAGGTGGAGCAAAGTATGAAGATGCAGCATAGTCCCTAAGATAAACCTGTTGTGGGGCTTTCAACTAGCTAGCAACTCATGTATTTGCAGAAGCATCATCTGAAAATGCAGCTGCACTTCAAAGACTTCGGTGCGCACAGAAGCAACTGCTGCATTCAGTAAGTTGTGGTGCCTGATGCTACTGCCTTGCAAGTGGAACTTGAGGTGGGACATAATTGGTTGTAGATATTAGCCAACGTGTTTGTGTCCCAGTTGAGTCTGATGGAGCTTCCATACAAGTATTAAAAAAGCAGTTTCACAGGCCACAGGATGGACAGAATTACATCATTTATGTTATGGTTATGATCAACCTACTTAGATACTGAGCAAAAACTACTTGCTATTTGGCAATTAAAATGTGTTATGCTTTGCATATGAGTTGTGAAGGAATGCTCAGAGTGAAGTAATTAGATTATGAGTGCTGTGACCAAACAATGTGCTAATCCTAATGGCTTTGAGAGGAAGATTTGAGAGGACTAAGGTACTGGGTGGTAACTACCAGCAGGTGGGTGAGTCTGGAGGAAGAAGGTCAGTGGGGGCAGCCCTTAGAAGTTATATTTTGTCCCTGTGAGCTTTCTCTGAATCTTTGCTTTCCTGCTGCCATTGGGCTGGGCAGATTTCCTCTGTTCTGCCCTTTGGCCATGATACTCTGCTTCTCCTCAGACCCAGAACAATGGTGCCAACTGACCAAGGACAGAAACCTCTGAAATATCTTTTCTTCCTCTAAGATGTTCTTGCTAAGTATTTTGGTCACAGTGACAAAAAACAATGACTACCACCAAAAAAATTGCATATCATTTTTATCTGAAGACAAAACAATACTCTTTTAATTTTAAAACTTTGGTGAAATTGTTTTCTATATGACATCCCATTTTACCTAGTGTAATCCAACCTGTAGGGTAGTCACACAACACAGACTTCAACAAAGTGTTTACAAATGCCTAGAATATTTGCAAATGCTCTTCATTAAGTAGTAAAGTTTTGGTGCTATTTTTCCAGCACATGTTCCACAGTAAAAGAAAGTGAATATATTGGTGTTCTTGTATAAAAAGTGTTAACAAATGGGAAAAAAAGGCAATTTTTCTGAGAAAGGACTTGTTCTTGAAATAGTTCTCTTAAACAATTGGGGATATAGAAATGAGATGTAAAAGAAGCACACGAAGGTCTAGGTTCATATTTTTCTTTTATAGCATTTTAAGTACCATTAAGGTAAAAGGTTTACATTCATTATAAAAATATTGTTCAATCTTATGCAAATGATTTAACACTGATTGCTGCATTGCAAATTTTACTTTGCTCACCTTCAGTGTTTCAGCCCCATAAGGTGGTGGTGGTGATGTTCCAGTTGGCACAGGATAGTCCTAGCCACCAAGAGGAAGGAACGTGTTTCTGGGGCTTGATGAGGGGCAGGCTGCGGTTATTGATCTTACAGGTTGCATGCATTGCACAGTAGTGGCCAGTACCCTCCTGCCTCCACAGGGATGTCTGGATGAGCCTCATTTCATGCACTTGGTGCTCTCTGGAAGGTCCTCCAGTAGATTTGTGGTGAGGGCCCAGAGGCACTGCTAGCAGGCCTCAGGCTTGGCTGTGCAGGCTGTGTAGCATCAGAGTCACCAAGGGTCCAGCTGGCCAGGCAGATGTCAGTGACGCACCTGTATAGGGCAAGTAAGGAGTTAGGTGGTGGTAGTAATGGTGATGTTGGTATGCCCTGTTCAGTCGCCGCAATGCCCACAGCAAGTTGTACTGGGGCTCCTAGCTGCCCACACCCCTGCTGTCTGCCACAATGGAGCCCTCAGATTCCCATGCTGCACCTTTGGCCGTGGGAGGGCTGGGCGAGTAGGGGTAGCACGATCACCAAGGCATGCATAGTGTCAAGCTGGGAAACCAGGGTCTGCAGCCCCACAGCTGGTCACGCTTTTTCTGCTTCTGTATGGGGGTCTGTAGGCCAAGGTCTGGGGCCAGCCAGGGTCCTCCCACACACCACCCTTGGGGTTGAGGAACTGCCTGCCATCACGGCTGCCATTGCTGTGGCTGCAGAATATACAAAGCCGCCAGGAGGTGGGCACGACATCATGAACTGTGAGTCTATCTGGAGAGGGCAGCTTGGGACTGGTATATCTCCTCTGCTAATCAGATGGAAAGAGGCTCAGCTTGATGCTGCAGCTGGACCACAGCACCTTGCTGGCCATGCAGCCTGGTCTAAGTGAGTGAAGATCAATAGGTCCTCCAACTTGACAAGGCAACCCTGGGGACAGGGATCCCAGGTGATAAAGGTCCATGCACAGCTGTGAAGGGATGTGTGGCATAGGGGCTGAGCATTAAGGAGCTGGCATGGGTCCAGCCACCTACTGCATGTAGAGCTGTGGCATCCTGCAGTTGTTGGCACCAGCTGGGTCATGCTCCCAGCCCTGGAAGAAGGAGGACAAGGACAAGGAAGAGATGGGGAAAGGGGCTTGGAGAGCTCCCATGATTGAAAGGCCCCAGAGTTGACAGCATCTACAGCCATGGTCTCAAAATGCTCTGGCACATATCAGCCATATACCACTCAGTCAAGGCCTTCCATGACCTGGTGCAGCTCCAAGCTAACTTCTAGTTCCTTGGCCTAGAGCTGAGCATGGAGAAAAGCCTGGGGTACCCTCTCTTGCCCATATCCTCAATCATTGCTGAAGAAGCTCCTGAGAGAGGCCAAGGGCACCTGTGGAAGAGTGCCAGTCCTGAAAAAGTGCTCATCATTTCTACCAATTGACCTTGCATGAAATTATACAATATTTAGTTATGTCTTTAAATCTATTTCCATGCCAAAATCCTATCAATATAGAAGAAATTTAGAATGATTGATTGGGTGCCAAACTAACCATCAGAATACTTGCATTTTTGTGTATGATACAAATTAAAAGGACAGATACTCAGAATACTCTAGACTTTGTGTGATGTATTCCTCAGTCAGGCCAAACATTGAGCCTGAGTGGTTCTCTGCCTGCTCACTTTCTATTCACATCTTGATGTCTCAGCTTTGCTCAGCCATTGGTTTTCTAGTTTCGTTGAGTTTTATTGAATTTTCATCCAGGTCTCGTGGGTGATTACTTTATGTCTTTCTATTCATATTATTCTGTGTTATAGTGGAGAAATTTTATTTGGAGAATATAAATTATTTTCCAAGTGTATGTCTCTAATGTCTAAAGAAGAAAATACCAGAGTGGCCTAGCAATGCATTATGACAGGCAGGGTGTGTGATACACATCAGGAACAAGGGCCTGAAACTTTGCAGCAATGGAGGGGTAGAGCTGGCAGCACTCAGGTGCCTGCCTGGAATCCACCAGATGCAGGTGATGCTAGGAGAGGATCTGGTCAGGAAGTAGCTTGGCCTTGGGAGAAGCAGTCTGCAATCATGGCAGGGGAGGCAGAGACTTCATAGAATTGGGTCATAATATGCAGGATTATGGCTGAATATCCATGATTCTGCAGCAACACTGCTAGCTGATAGAGTCCAATGTTGAGAATGAAGGTCTTTCAGGACTCCCCTGTGGAGGCCCAGAGGGGCTTGGCTGTGAAAATGGCACTGGGGATCAGAGGATGGTGGAATACCTGTATTCCGCTTTCAGAATTCCTTTGCAATTTACTAAGAAATTTGTGAGCTTTGGAATACTGATGGCTCCTGCACTGAACATTCACATTGGACAATATTGGCTTTTAACCATAGTTCAAACTTGATTTTCTCCATTTATTATTTTTATTAATATTTATTATTATTGATATTTGTCAAGCTCCTTAATTCTCCTCTTGTCTGTTGGTGGCAGCCCACTGGTGACTCTTTTGAAGGTATTCTTCATTTATGTCCCAGTCTATTTCATTTCTGCTCTGGATTCTTTCTCAGAGGTTGCATTCCTCACCTTACATTGCCCACCTGATCTTGCCTGCTATCTACTCAGTCTTACAGCCATTTATGTGTTCATAAATGTTTTTAAATTGCTCTGTTGCTACCATCCCCAGCTCAATCCCTTGCCCATCAGCCATCTTCTGGTCATTAGGATTCGGTTCTCCTGCATTGTCCAAATCAATGTCCTGTGGGAGTCTGGTTCTGTTACCTGTTTTCCTTTAGATATTAAAAATTATAATCTATTTCCATCTTTTAAGACATACAGACTTGGGATGTAGATGAACTGACCAGAGTGGGCACTGCTCAAACAGCCCTCCGCTCAGATGTGGGTTAGGCACAGAACCGCTCACTGAGTAGGTCCCTAGTTTTCTATGGAGACCTTCTTGAGCTCAATTTCTTGCCCATTGGCCACCTTCTGGTGGCCACACCTCTCTAGTAGTTAGGATTCAGTTCTCCTACTGTCCTAGGATTCAGTTCTCCTAGTGTCCCAGCTCAACACTGAAGCAGGGCAGGACCTACAGGCTTCCAAGGAAGAGTGTAGACTTTGCACTCTCCTGGAGGGTTGGTCAGCTGTGGTGGCAGCTCTCCAGGGATGCCTAGGGAATAAGAGACCCACCTGAGGCCCAGCCCTAGCCCTCGGCCCACTGCTGGGGAAAATCTCCTGCCTGGGGTACCCTCTCTTGCCCACGCTCTCAGTCTAGAACAAATTCATATGTCTTTTCCAAAATAAAGCCTAGGCTGGTCAAATCTGTAAAATGAGTGTGGTGTGGTTGGAGAGGAAAGAAATGATAAGACATGCAAAAAGGGATTTCATAATGATAAATCGTTTCGGATTTCTATTTCAGGTAGCCCTACATTATAAAGAATGAGGCATACAAACAACTGTAGTATATTTGGAACTCAATATCTATTAGAAATACAAGGTATTTGAGGGCAATTTGATCACAGAAGACACTTATTTTGTATAGCAAAGTACTGAATATCATATGCTACTAGTATAACTAAATGTTTGATCGTAGCTGTCTCACATTCATGACCAACAGATATGCCTTGTGAAAGATGCTTAAGGAGGTCTTTCATCAATAACTGAAAGATAGTTCTTATCATGAAAGAATAAATCCCAATACAAGAGCAGATACACAAAAATCAAACCTTATCAATAGAGTAAGTCTTATCTGTTAGTATATGGTCATGTGGCTCCATCTCTATGGCTTGTAGCTGGTGGGGACAACAAGTGAGAGCAAAATGGCTCACATAGTGGTGGCTGGGAATGAAATAAAAAGAAAGACAAAGGGAATGGAGCTGGGGTCCTAATATACCCTTCAAGGGCATACCTCCAATAACCTCATATCCTCAATTTAGAAAGCCCCACTTCCCAATGACAACATCAGCTAGGAACCAAGCCTTCAATACATATGTTTCAGGATCAATTGATAATATACATCCCCAATAGAACAGTTTATATTTCCAGTATGAATACTTCAAGCATTTTCAAATGAAATGGCTGATTCTCAAAACTTTGTGCCTAAACTCTAAGCAGCTAAATACTGTTTCCAAGTTGAAAGAAAGAGTGAAGAGATTTTTTTAAAAGTTCAAATTGATATGACTTTATATTTAAAACAAAAATCTATATTGTTACTACTTTCCTAGTAACTTTATTGTGAATGTGAATAATACTCAATTCCCCAATCTTAGTATAGTGAAAAATCTGGTCTTTTCATGACTTTTTGTAATATTGATCATTATTTTTCTATGACGCTAACATCAAATCTAGAACATTTTCTTTCCACTTAGACAATCAAAATAATTGCTTCTCAGTATTAACTCCTAAACTATTGCCCACAGCAATGTCCTGCGAGTGAGATGGGCAAATGGTCATGTTCAATTCATCTCTTATCATCAGTATGACAAAAATCAGTTTTTAAGGTCAACAAGTACAACAATATCAAAGAGGTTCATGGCTGGAGAATTTTTCAGGATGCTCATAATATCTTTTTGTGTCTTAAACATTTAGTTATATTAGTAGCATAAGATATTCTGTGTTTGCTATGCAAAATAAGTGTCTTTTATTATAAAGTTGCACTAAAAATACCTTGTAATTCTAAGTATGTTCATTTAGATACTGACTTTCAAATATACTACACTTCCGTTTTGTGTGTACATCTTTTGATGTAGGGTGTGCTAAAACAGAGATCCAAGAACTATTTATCATAGTGAAATTCCCTTTTCACGTTTCTCAAAAGACTTTTACATGTAAATTTGTTATTTGCTTCTTATATTCAAAGCAGAGTTGATATTATTTTAGTTATTGTCAACTTAATTTTACTTTGATTCTAGATTTTTTAAATCTTATATAGTATTAACAATCTATGGTTAACAAACTAGTATTAACAAACTATGATAACTTCTAAATTAATTTGTGAAAATCAAATGTGCTACTTATTCATTTCTTACAAATTGTGCTAACAACATTACATTAGATTTTTCATGAGGATGCTTTCACATTTGAATCCTTGATGACAAATTACAATATAATTTAGTAGTTTTACTCACTGACCACCTAGTTTCTGGAAAGGAATTTCTAAGACTCAGGCAATTACAGCTGCTGAGTTTGTCCATTGCAAAGTAGTAATGCACTAATTTGTCTTTATAATCAATGATGTGTGTTTGTGTTTCACTTCAGTTCATAAATACTGCCTAATGGCACTGCACACACTAGTTCCTTGGACATTTTTTTTTTTTTGATTGTGAGGGCTGCCAGGAAATTCAATCATTCCAGTTATTGTTTTTTGATTTTTGTTTTTCCACTTGCTCAGATAAATTCTACTGGATTTAACTTATCTAAAGTTTTTTTTTCATTAGATATCAACTATAGGATAAAAACTAAGAATTGATTTAACTTAAAATAATTATGAGAGCTTGATTTGTTTATTTATTTACATCTTTTTAAATTTTTTATTTAACTAGTTATACATGACAGTAGAATGCATTTATGCACTTTGATATGTCATATATAGATATAATTTCTCATTTTTCTGAGTGTACATGTTGCAGAATCACATTGGTCATGCAGTCACATGTAAATATACAGTAATAATATCTGTTTCATTCTACTATCTTTCCTAATCCCATATCCCCTCCCCTTCTCTCCCATCACTTCCCTCTACCTAACCTAAGGTAATGCTATTCTTCCATAGTGCCCCCTCTTATTGGGTCAAATGGTGGTTCCATTCCAAATTTTTTGAGGAATATCCATACTGCTTTTCATAGTGGTTGCACCAATTGGCAGTCCCACCAGCAATGTATGAATGTTTTATTTACATCTCTAAGATATATAGACAGGGGAGCTGACCAGAGTTGGTACTGCTTAAACAGCCCTGCACTCAGCTGTGGGCCAAGCACAGAACCACCCTCTGGGTGAGTCTCTGGTTTGCTAAGATAAAATTCCCCCACTCAATCCCATGCCACTCTAGTAGTTAGGATTCCGCTCTGGCATAATATTTCAGCTCACCATTGCTGTAGGGCAAGGACATACTAGCCAAGGAAGGGTCTAGACTTTAGACTCTCCTGGAGGGTTGGACGGCTGCCGTGGCCACTGTTGGTCAGAGTACAGAGGCCTGGCCACAGTGATCGTTTTCAGCCAGTGGCATACCTGCTCACCCAGGAAACTAGCTGGCCTCCTCCTCCCCAGATCTCACTTTGTTTTTTGAGGATCCAGGAGGATAGAAACCAGAGAACACCTCCTGAGGATGCTGCTGACCGTGCCCAGGACTACTGGCCTGAAACCTACCACCCAGCCTGGCAGTGGCTCCCAAAGCCTAGGAGCCCTCTCCCCTCCACAGGCACAGATAAGCACTAGGTGCTGAGAGCTACAGGTAAGAAAGAATTGAACCAGCACTGGAGATGAGGCTGTGCATGGCAGGAAGAGGCATCAGTATTGGAAACTGGTGCTGGGTGGGGAAGGGGCACCCACTGAGTAGCACCTGAATTCTTTCCCTGACCCCAACCCCCTCACCTCTCCATGCCTCATGCACCTGGCATAATGGCCATAGCATGTGGCTTTTAGTGCATCTCCTGGACAAACTGCAGGGCTCGCAAAGGGCATGGTGGGATTTTTCTTCTTTTTACCCTTGTTAATTCTGGGTCCTGAACAGACTGAAATCTCCTTTTATTTCTGACCCCCATCTCCAGGGATTGAGTTTATGGCCAACTTTGGCAAAAGCTATAAGCTGGAATTCGAAGATAGAATATGATTCTGTTGCAGAGCCCCATCCCTGTCCACTAGTGGCCTGCATGACCAGGCCTTCCAACCCCAATACTGTCCTTACCCCCTGGTCTGTTCACTGACCTAACTAGTCTGTCCTCCAGGGAGGTGCAAACTGATCTTTTCTGGAATAAGGGGACAGATGGCCCAGAATAATGGAACTGGCAACCCCATCTAGTGACCAAAACCTGGCCAGAAGTGGAGGGACAAGGAGGAGAACCAATGGGGCCAGCACATGGAAAGAATCACAATTCCCCTCCCATTATGCACTGCCTGGCTACTGGTGGCAGTGAAAAAAGGGGTGTCCTTGTGAGCATATGCACATGTGGGAGCCTTGCCCATGGGAACAGATATTTCCCAGACCCGCACTCCCATTCCCTACCTTGCAGTTACACATAGGAGGCTGAGGTGGTAGAGCTCAGGCTACCAAAAAAACTGAAAGATCTATAAGGGAATGAGCTCTGAGCTGTACCACCTCTCTTTGCTGGTCTTGTCTGCACTTTAAGGGCTGCAGGTTGTCTCCTACCTAGGCTCAGGGTGCCCTCCTTCAACCTCACTATCTTCACCTGCCCAAGAGAATCAATAATAATCTCCAGGATTAGTCTGGATAATCCTAGTTAGCCCTCAATAATGTTCCAACTGCCATCACAAGCATTGCTTACATTGTTAAGAACTTTTCAGGAAGCACTCCTGCAATCCCAGTGGCAAAGCCAGCCTCAGCACCTTAGAGATGCCATAAGCAACATAGAGAGAACTTGTCACAAAGTAAAAAATAAAACACAGTCTGGGGATGTGACTCAGTGGTGAAGGGCCAATTGCAGCAATACCTGATACAAAAACCAACAAATGAACAAAAACCCTTTGCACAATATCTACAGTAAGGTGTTAGTGGGGAGACTTTTATTTGGCTTCAGGTTCAGGTGGGGTTCCTCTTCTTCATAGGCTATATATTAACCCACTACCTGACAGCACCTCCCACAAGCCAGATTCACAAAACTTCAATGGCCAAAAACAGGTGTTTGGAGATCAAACCTGAGGAATGCATTTCATTACAAAGCCAAAATTCCAGGAAGTAGCCACATTTAGAAAGGAGCCTGAATTTCATCCCTGTTATTTGGAATAAACCCCAAGGATTTGATAATGAATGGTTGGTCTACTTCCATTCCATCTCAGATTCCCCAGGGCATTGAGGACCTCAAGTATGATGATGTGAACTTGGAACAAGGTTCTCCAGTTCAAGGACTTGGCCTTCCACAGCAGTGGCCTGACTATGGCTGATGGATGTCTTCTCTGGGCAAGAGAGTCAGGACAGGAGCCTTTTGCCCTACTTGCATGTGCTTCAGCCATATTACAGTGGGTACCTGACTTACATGGCCCCCAGGCATGTTGGGTGGGATTTTATCTTGTGCCACATGATCATTTAACAGCAAAGAGAGACACTAAGCCCAATGCAGCACCTCCAAGAGGTAGCACCTCTTGGGCTTCAGCAGTGGGCAGTTCTTGGCATGCATTGCTCAGGAAAGCTCAGCATCCTGTCGGGTGAGAACATTGGAAGTAGAAGGTGCTGGCAGATATAAAAATAGATAATGTGAGGGGCATTCTCTGACCTCTGTGAGCTCCAGTGTCTGTGTGGGTGTCAGTAGAATCCCCCTTTTGTAGACCAAGAAATAAATGCATCTTTGGGGGAGCAGTCTGTGTAACCTGCATTGTGAAATCTACATTGTGTAGCCTGTGGCTGTTGCACGAGAGGACTTTGCTCTTCTGCCCACTACCATGTCCCAAATGCAAGCCTGATCCTGGCTCTCAGTATGTCCAGGTATGTCCAGTCTCATACTCTCCTTCCCTTGATGTCCTCTTTCCTGACTCAACTGCCTGGTGGCCCTCAAGCTCACCTGGGACCTAGCATGGGATCACAGGAGGTAGAGACTGCTGACTGTCATTACTTGAGGTCCCAGGAATCCTGTCCTCTGCTGGCACCTAGTGGGCAACTTGAGTTTCAAGGTCTTGAGTCAGACAAATGCAGGGTCTGTTTTCCTTCCTGCTCCCCTCCCCTGCCTCTCTGCTTACTCTCTCCTCCTCCCTTCCACTCCTCCCAGGCTGCCATCTTCCAGATGTGGCTGGCCCGGGGGCTGGACTGTCTCCCTCCCTCTCTGTCAGTAACCAGGAAAAGCCAGTCATCATGGAGATGGCTAGACTTATGGTGTTGCCAAGACCAATCTGATAGCAAGAGGGTAATAGGTCTTAGGAAAGGGCCTGGGGCTGAGTCTAGACCCACAGGACATGGTAGTCTGAAGTAGAGGGCCAAGTGACCCTTTGACTACAGGAACCATAGGAACTTCTTCTAAACTGTGGATCCCTGAGGGATGCAGACGCCTGTTGCAGGAGAAGGAACAAGGGTGGGTCCACCTGGCTGGCAGTATCCAGGTGGGCACTGGGTACATAGGATTGGTTAGTGGGAATGGGGACCATAGGGTCTGACATGGATATAAGAATCTAATTTGGCTAGATGGGGCAGCAGGGGCCTCAAATCTAGCTAATACATTGGCAGCCCTCCTGGGTTTGGGGATGGAAATTTGTGTAGGGGACCACTGACACTTATCCCAGTACTGAAGCACATCTAACCTCCTGTGCCAGTCATTTTTGGCACTGGCAGGGTGTCCTGGGGTTTTATGGTCCATGCCATTAGTTGTGTGTCCCTGAGATCAAGACGTAGGAGCTGAGAAGCTTTTAATCAGGAAGGTAGCCCAGGGCCAACATTTATATATGTGGACATGGAGATGCTCTGCTGACCCATCTTCTCAGATTTCAGAGAGAGACAGCCATGGTTTTCATAGCATTCTTTCTCCCACACACCCAGGACCTCTCCCACTGTTGCAGTTATCATTTCCTTGTGTCTGAAGACAAGTCATTATAAGGCTCTCTGTCTTCTCATATGGGCTGACCTCCTGGTATCAGAATCACCTTCCTCTCACACATTCCATTGCTGGTGCCCAAGGGACCAAGGAAGCTGCAAAGACAAGTATGGCCAGGGTGGGTGGATCCTCTATATGTAGAAGGGGCAGCTTTGTTCTGAGAGGCCACAGAGGGATGGGAGGCATTCTTACATTTTCTCTCTAAACCACCTTGATTTTCTAGAAAGAATATCTGCCTTGAAGGGCCAGGATTCAGCTCACATTTGGGTAGAGACCTGCCTATCAACCTGGAGTTCCAGAGCCACAGAGGAGGAAAGATATTGACAAGCACTAGGTGGGCTAGGTGATGTCAATGGCTTGTCTGAACACTGTCCTGGGGTACTTGATGGGAGGGTTCAAGGTGAGAGGCAGGGCTCCTGGGTAGCAACAGGTTCTCCTCCACGTGCTGGTGCTATGCTGGCAACTGGAGGGATAGACGGAGCACAAAGGATGATAAATGCCCTAACCATAGAGGTAGGATCTTGAGGGTCACAAGGGCCTCCTGGGCTCATTGGCCACTCACTTGTCTTTAGAGACTGAATGCTATGTTATTTTCCAGGTCCCAATATATACATGTTCCTATATCCACCACCCAGTAACGATGACCAGAAGTGACCTAGTGAGCCCAGGACACACAATACATAGCTGAGATTCTCAGGCAGTATTGGCCCATGCTGTTTGATGGGAGAATACATTCCATACCATGGTGAAGATGAGGCCTTCATCTAAAAGCATGGGTTCAAATTTTGGGGATAAGAGAAATGGGCTTAGAAATTATTAGTCAATCCAAGTGTGGTGGTGCATTCTTGTAATTCCAGCAATTCAGGGGCTGAGTCGGGTAGTTGGTGAGTTCTAGGGCAGCATCCCCAAAATAGTGAGACCCTGTCTGAAAATGAAAACGAAAAATACTTCTGTACAGCTTAGTGGAAGAGCACCTTTGGATCAATCTTCTGCACACACACACACACACACAAAAAAAAAGTTAATATTCCTGACCTTTGCATAAAGGTCCGTCTCCACACATCACAACAAACACACGCTACTTCTTTCTCTGACATCTAATCAGAAAGCAAGGAAAATGACAGAGACAAAAGAACTAGAAACAGTAAGTATTAATTTATGTATATTCAAGGGTCAAGGGAAAGACCATGAAGGCAAATGTGTGAGGGAATAGGAAGCCCTTCCAGCTAGCAATGAACATCCTAGCCAGGTTGAAGTCCAGGAAACTTCCCAGGGCTCAGATCAATGAGGTAGAGACAAGACAGAGAGTGGGTTTTGTAGGGATTTCAAGCCAGGCATCCATGAAGATATCCTCTGTGCTACACAGTAGGTGCTTCTGATCCACAGTTGCAGGCTTGGACCCCATGTCTGGAATGGGCATTCCAAAACAGCTTTCTCCTCCAGTTCTAGCAGTGCAGGCTTGAGAGGGGAGCTGGCAAATTGTGAAACATTGTCTCATATCCAGCCCACCCATAAGCAAGTCCAAGTCAGTCCTGGAGGCTGTGAAACTCTGTACTGCATCATAGAAAAGCCTGGCCAGTTCCCAAGGGGATGAGGGGTGACATCATACCCACAAGACCAGGCAGCCCATTGCTGCCACTGAGCATTGAGGTGTTGGTGAGTTTAATCCCATAGTTTGGGCTTAGCTTCCAGGGTAAGTTACCCAATATGAATGTGTTGGGCTGTAGCTTCCCACCTTGACCCCTACACGTGGACTGAGAGGTGGCTCTAGAACTGCTGGGAATCTCTAGACTTGCACTGGGTCCATGTTCCTGCTATGTACCCCAAGTGGTGGAGACTAGAGTCCAGGCAATGATGCCACTCTGATGGAGATTCCCAGAATCAGGAAGCAACCCTTACTATGGTCTAAAGTTTTTCTGGGAGGCAGGAGGGGATTGTGAGAGAATAGTTCAAGGAGGAGGTGTGGTATCCATAGGTTCTTCTGGTGCTGCAGGCTTTGACAATGATGACAGAGACACTGTGTTCCAGGAGGGAGGCCAGTGCATGGTCCATAACTGGGATCACTATAAGCATGGCAGCATGATTAATGGGACAAAAGCCTGGTTCAAATGGGGGTTGTGGTGGGATACCTGAGGTGTTGGGGGCCAATGGAGAATGATGCCTTTGCTGGCTGCCTGTGCTGCCCAGGGCCATGGACCTGGGGGCATGGACTGGAGCTGTCCTTGGAGGCAGGTGGAGATTGAAATATCACTGTCATAAAAGGAGGAGTAGTGTCCATGGCCATGTCCTCAGGCTGCACAATGGGATGGTGAGTCAGGTGAGCAGAGTCCTTGGCTGTGTGGGTGGGAGAGAGTCTTGCAGTAGTTAAGTTCTGGCCATGGCTATTGGGGTTGCATTTGGAAGGGACTAGAGTGGGGCTTGGAAACGAATGAAGAGAAGGAGGAGAATCAAAGCACATGGGGGTTGGGGATTTCTTTCTGCAGGGGGTAGGCTAGGAGGGGAAAAGGAACTGGATATGAGGTATGGGAGGAGAAAAATGGGAAGTGCCACAGCTCTTCCCAGTGAAACAAAGTAGGGGTAACTCCCACATTGGGACTGGGCCTCATGGAAAAACAGGATTAATGGGGTGAAGCAGAGGAAGAGAACAAGGGATTCCCTACTCACCATTACTTGGAAATGGGGAAGGCAGATGGACAGATAGGTTTAGGGAATTCCCACTGATTGCTAGCAGGTATATATAGGGAGTGGGAAGAGTCTGGGAGTGGGATCAGTGTGTCTGTAGTCTCACTATGGGCCCCAGGTAGAGAGCAAGAATGGACAGGCAAAGTAGTTTTGCTGGCCTCCTCAGCTTCTCTTCTCTCCTCCAAGGCCTCCATATCATCCTTCAACTTCTTCTTCTTTGCACCTAGAACCTCCCTTAGCAGGGTGCCTATGTCTTCCTCCAGACACAGAATAGGCTTGTTAGCAGGTGGCGGCAGACCATCTTGATAGCATGGCAGCCACAGTGGCAGGGCCATAGGCACTAGCTTCTTTCTCTTTGGGGGCCTCCAAGTAGAAGCTCTTGGTGGAGGACAGCTCTCTGATGGACCACAGGAATGCTTTTGCCCATTCACCTCCTTGCTTGAGCCCTGGGAGCCTAGAGAACTGGGCAGATGGTATTTCTCCAGCCTTTCTTTGGCCCACTTGTCTGGAAGTGAGGAGCAGCCAGGGTCTGGCTCTGGAAACACTGCTGCTTCTGCATCAGCCTGAGCCATGGGCAGCCCCCCAGAAGGTCTATGGGGGCTGCCAATGACAGGTCCCCCACAAGGGAAGATCTTGGGAAGGTTCTGGGCCTTCTTTTGAAAGGTGATTTCTTCCCCAGACACAGGATTGGGTTCCATATAATTGAGGTCTACCTGGTCTCCAGAAGCTTTACTGATGTTGATTTCTCTGTTCTTAGGGCACCCAGTTCCAGATCCTCCTGGTGGACCACTGATTCTTCAGGCTGCTCTTGGACTGTCATCTCTGTTGAGCAGGTGTCATGATCTGCACAGCCCAATGGACTTGCTCAACTGGTGAAGGCAGTAGTACTGGTCTGCAATAAGGAGGAGGAATCCTTACTGTTCTGGATGGTCCAAACATACACCAGTTGGTGTAGGACAGTACTGGCTTTATCAGGTTGGCACCCAGGAGACTGCTGGAAGGATCCCCTGAGAGGAGGGCAGCACCTGCTGTAGAGGGCCTCTGATGCAGCCAGCTGATCCAGGCCTATGAGGACGGCGATCCCGGCAGAAGTGCCTGGAGCAGGGCTGATGACAGCTACTGGAGCAGCAGGGTGATCCCGCTGAGAAGCGGGAGCACTGCCGGTCAGGTGGATGGGAGCCCGATGGGCCAAAAGGGCCAGGTGGTTCAGCCCACAGCCACGCTTGCTCAGAAAATTGACCATATCACCTGGTGAGGTCTGACTGGTCACCAGTGACAAGAACAAAGGAGCTGGGCTGGGACACCAGCTCCTCTTGTGACCAAAGGTGCACTGTGGAGTTCACCTCTTGTGACATCTGCATGGAACGCATGACGGGGCATGAGTATGTGGCCATGCCAAGTTCATCAGAGGAAGGCCCCAAGGATAAGGAGCAAGGCCCAATGTCCACCGCTAGTCTGAGTTTAGTGCTCCTTGGGACTCTACGATGCTTCTTTTCCCACCAAATGATTCTCATCTCTTCAGAGTGTTATCTGAGGCTGCTTTCCTATTGGTTATTTAGACATCCATACCACATGACTCCAAATAATACCTATATGGATTCTGCTTGACATGACTGAAGTCATCTGGACTCATAAATTACCCATTAAAACTACCATCAATTACCCCAGAACACCTCTACTCAGGTATTCCTCAATAATTTCCAGCATGCTATAATTTTAGAGAACCATTAGAATGGTCTGTATAGCTTCAAGAATATGTACATTTTGAAGTCCCTTTTTTTTCTAACCAATATGTATATACATATCTTTCTGAACCATATTGATGGGATCCAGTATTCTTGCGGTTGCCTAGGACAGAGGTCTCAATCCATGTTAGGCTGGCTGCAATGCTCTGGGCCCAAGGTGATGCAGAATACCTCATGTTTCACAGGTCTTAGTCTATGGGCAGCCAACACCCTTGCTCTAGGCGTGAGGTGAAGCAGAACATCATGGAAGAAGGACATTTTGCAGGAAGCTTCTCAACTCATGACTGCTATGAAACAGAGAAAAAGAAGGACCAAGTGACAAAATATAATCTGCAAGGAGGTACTCCCAGTGACCTACTATTTCCAGGCTTAACCCACCTTCCCCATTTAACACCCAATATAGTAGTACTTTCAAATTATTAATCCACCCAATGGATTATTCATAGATTAGGGACCAATCTCAGAATCTAATAATTTCACCTCTCAGAATCTAATAATTTCACATTCCTACATTACCTAACTGTGGAACAGTCCACAGTCAGCTTTTAAGGTACACTAAGGTATATCTAACTCCAAAATTTCACGTGCCATCCATGACGCCCAAAAAGCCTATGAACATCTCACCATGAAAAATACATTCAGCGCATCTCCAGGATATACCTAAATCTGAACAGTTTCAGCATTGTCCCAAACTCAAAGTCTAACATCTCTTCTGGGACTCAAATTAAACTCTTAGCTGTCAACCCTTGTAGGAATCAAAATCAACTCATGTATATCTAATAATATACAGTGGCACAGAGTAAATATTTCCATGACAAAAGGGAGAAAGAAGAGATGGCTATGAACCAAGACTGAAATCCATCTGGGCCAACAAGTCCTCTGTCTCCCTGGCTCAGCATTTGGAGCACATGTTGTGCACAATGGGCTCCAAAGGACTTGTGCAGCCTTGTCCCTTGGCCTCTCATTAGACTGGCTCTATCCTCAGCCAGCAACATCCCCTGACATATATTCCACACTCCCAGCATCTCTTAATCCCAGGGGTCTCTACTGCAGTTTTAGCTTCCTTCTCACAGCTACACACATGACCCTCTCAGGAACTACCTACATGAATTCTCACTTCATTATACTTTGACCTGCCAGACCTCCCTTTGAAATCTTGATGGAAGCCTCCATGACCACCTAACTCCATCATACTCCATTTCTGCAGAACTGGTACCATGGGGTTGAAGCCAATGTCTGCCTCCATCTCAAGTAGTAGCCAAGACTTTGGGGACCATGGCTGCAGGAGCCTTTGAGTGGCTGGTTGAACATGGAGAAAAAACTTCTTGGTAGTTTCCCTTCTCGATGGGATTTTTACTTTTATATACTATCAACATGAGTTGCGTATGATTTTTCCAATTCCTGACATGCCCTCAAGCCATCTTTCCTACTGTGTCTGTGTAATTTATTAATCAACTATATAGTGATGGTAATGAGTTAACAACCACAAGTTCCTGAGGCTTGGTTTTACTCCAACTTTTCTGACCAAAATGCAAGTTTACACTCTTCCTTCTGTTCCACATTATCACAGTAAACCTGAATAAAAGTGGCTAGCAATATCCATACCACTGCCTGAATACTGGGCTGCCTTGACATTTCCTCCACTAGATTATTTAGTACAACATCTCTAAATTCAGCCACACAAATGTGACAGGAAATGTGTACAATGTAGATAATATCTTTGCTAGAATATAACATAAATGTCCTCTAGTTCCATTTCCAATAGTCTTCCTTTTTCTCTGCAGCCTCATGAGCACAGACTTTCCTATCAACATTTTGGTCTTCAGAGCTTCCACCAGAATCACATGATAATCTTCCTTTACAATGTTCAAAACTTATCCAGCTTACATCTCTAAACTATTTAAAATATCTACCCCCAAATATCAAAGTCTCCACAAGTTCCTGAACCACAGAGACACTGCAAGCAACCTGCCCGTTGGTACCTATTTGTGTTCTACTCAGCTTTCTTGTCTCTATGAGAAAAGAGATGACAAGAATAATTAGAGGAGGAAAAGTTTATTTCCCATAGTTTCAGTGGTAGTCCATAGCCAGCTATGTTCATAACTCCAGGGCCAAGATGAAGCAAAACATCATGTCAGAAGAGGGTGGTGGAAGAAAGCAGCTCAGGCATGGCCATTGGGAAGCAGAGAGAGAACAACTCACCAGGCACAAAATATAAATAAATCCCAAAGGCATGTTCTCACAGACCCACTTCTTCTAGCCAACCCATTCCTGCCTAAACTTATCTCACATTTAATCATGAGTGCATTAAGGAACTGCTTCATGTAAGGCTCCTATAACCCTATCATTTCACCTCAAAACTTTCTTGCATTGTCTCACACACCAGCCTCTGGGGGACACCTCCTATTTAAAACTAACATTTTATAGTGTCCTGTTAAAATATGACACAAAGATCCCGTGGAACCCAGGCTGAGAGCAATGATAATGGTCTCTGGAGTGGAACTTTGGAGGCTAGACTAATGAAAAATGTTTGGATAAACTGTGTTTCATTTTGCAATTGTTGTTTTGGTTTTAGTTTTTGCTGGATTCCCATGTCTTACATATTTATTTATATTAGTAGCATAAGATACTCTGTATTTTGACATACAAAATAAGTGTCTTTTATGGTCAAATAGAACTAAAATATCTTGCATTTCTAAATACGTTACATATAGATATTAAGCTTCAAATATACTACACTTCTGTTGTGTATGGATCATTCTTTATGATGTAGGACTTTCTGAAGATAGGACCAAGGTGTATTTAACATTGTGACATTCTCTTTTCACACTTCTCACAAGACTTACAACTTTAATATTTGTTTATTATATTCAAAGCAGAGTTAATAATATTTCAGTTATTGCCAACTTCACTTTACTTTAATTCTAAATGTTTTAAAATCTTATGAAGTATTAACAATCTATATATTTTCTAATTAATTTGTGGAAATCAAATGTGCCATTTATTCCAAATTGTACCCACGACACTAAATTAGATTTGGCCTGAGGATGCCTTCATACTTGAGTCCTTGGTAACAAACTAAAATACAATTTAGTAGTTAAACTGACAGCCTAGTTTCTTGAAAGGAATAGCTAAGACTCAGGCAATTACAATAGCTGAGCTTGTCCATTGCAGAGTTGTAATGAACTAAGCTGTCTCTGTAACCAGTGAAGTTTTTCTGTGCCTCACTTCAGTTCATGAATATTGTCACATGGTACCGCCCACATTAGTTCCTTGGACATATTCTGATTCTGAGGGCTGCCAAGTAAGCCATTCATTCTAGTATTGTTTGATTTATGTTTTTCCCCTTGCTTAGATAAATACTACTAAATTTAATTTATCTAAGGGTTTTTCCTTATATATTAATTATGGGGAAAAAAACTAAGAGTTTATAAATCTTTAATTATGAGGTGTGGTTTATGTTTATAACCTATTTCTACCTTTGTTAAGACATACAGATTGGACACTTGGGCCAGGCACAGAACAACCCTCTGGGTAGGTCCCAGGTTTGCTATGGGGACCTTCCCCTGCTCAATCCCACGCCCATAGGGCGCCCTCTGGTGGCCACGCCACTCTAGTAGTTAGGATCCTGCTCTCATGATGTCCCAGCTCACCATTGCCTCTGGGACCTACAGGCTACCAAGGAAGGACTCAAACTTTGGACTCTCCTGGAGGGTTGGTTGGACAGCTGCGGTGGCAGCTATTGGTTGGAGAGGTCAGAGTATAGGAGCGTGATCACAGCAGTCTATTCCGCCCAGTGGCGGACCTGCTCACCCAGATGACAATCTGCCGCCCTCCTCCCCAGACCGCAGGGTTGCCTTCCTTACTTTGGTAACCCAAGGATCCTGAAGGGTAGAAGCCAGCGCATGCCACCTGAGGATGTTGCAGACCCCACCCAGGCCAACTGGCTTATTCCCTGCCGCTCAGCTTGGCAGTGGACTTCGTGGCTTGCATCTCCTGGGAGCCCACCACCCCTTCCCAGGCACCAATGAGCGCTTGCTGCTGAAAGCTGCAGATAGGGAAGGATCCAATCAGCACTGGAAAGGGGCCTGTCCATGGCAGGCAGGGGCATCAAGACTGGGAATGGCCACTGGGGAAGGGGCACCAGCTGGGTTAGCACCTGGTTTCTATCCCTTAACCCCGCCCCACCGGCGTAACCGCCAGGGTAGTGGCAGTTGGTGCATGTCCTGGAACCAAAGGTGTCCCAAAGGGTGTGATGGGCTGAGTTTCTACCATTCCCCTTATTGATTCTGGAGGCCTGAGCAGACAAAAAATCTTCTTTTATTTCTGGCCCCCGTCTCCAGGGGCCCAGTTCGTGGCCACCTTTAGCCAAAGCCATAGGTTGGACTTAGAAAATAAAATATGACCCAGTTGCAGAGCACGATCCTCTGTGCCCTGGTGGCCTGCATGACCAGGTGACACCCTCCAACTCCAACACTGTCCCCACCCTCTGGCATGTTTGCTGACCTAAGTAGTCTCTCTTCCAAGGGAATGCAAACAGATCTCATCTAGAGTAAAGGAGCAGATGTCCCAGGTCATGAGGCTGGTGACCCCAGCTAGTGGCCAAAGCCTACTCAGACAAGAAGGAGAGCCCATGGGCCAGACCAGGGGAAGACTCACATTTCCCCTCACATTGTGCACTGCCTGGCTTCTGGTGACAGAACAGAGAGAGGATTGGTCTAGTGATTACCTGCACATGTGAAGCCTGACCCCTGGTGACAGACATCTCCTGGACTTGCACTCCCATGCCCTGGAGGGCAGGCAACCCAACAGACCTGAATGATCTGCATGGGAATAAGTTTTGAGCTGAACCTCCTCTGTTTGCTAGATTCTCTAGACTTGAAGGGCTGCAAGTTGCTAGCTCCCTTTCCAGGCTCACAGTTTCCTCCTCCATCCTGCCCAACAGAATCAAAAATGGCAGGTTTCTTTCCAGGATTAGTGCAAATAATCCTGATACATCCTCATTAATCTTCCCAGAGTCAGTTTCCAACTGCTCTCACCAGCTATTCCAACTTTGTTAAAAACTTTGCAGGAAGCACACCTGCAATTTCAATGAGTTGGAAGATTGAGGCAGGAGAATCAGGTTCAAAGCCAGCCTCAGCACCTTAGAAAAGCCAGAAGCAAACTGGCGAGAACTTTTCAAGAAATAAAAAATAAGAACAGTCTGGGGGTATGGATCAGCGGTTAAGTGCCTATGGGTCACCAACCTTGGCTAAAGGAATGATGGTGATTAAGGTGAGCCGAGGTGAGAATCCCAATCAGAAAGCATGATTCCCAGCACCAGCGCAAAGCCACAGAGTAAAGAAGCTCACTGACTCAGGGAAGGGAATGCTCCTGGTGTGGGGATACAATGGAAGAAGGCTCAGGGGTATTAACAGATGTTTTGCCTTAAGATCATTTAGTAAAATAGCATTCAATAATAGGGAATACAATGGGCTTTCCCTTTTAAAAATTTTTATAATCAATTGGACTTATAAATATTAAGAAAATTATTTTTACATTGATGAAGTCTGCTATGTTTTTGCCCAGGCTGTGTGACTCCATTTCAAATGGGCCACATGAAATCATATTTAATTTCCACATCACTGTCATCAGTTGACAGCCATTGTGTTTTGGCTTGTTTTTGAAAACTCGGACAGCACTGGAATTCCTAGATTACCATTAAAGACTCTCTGTCTCTGTCAGCAGGTTAAGTCCCTGATCTTTAATTCCAGAGTCACACTTTCAAAAGGCTCTAAGGGCAGGCTTTGCTAACCAGGATTAAACCATCATCCCGTGAAGTTTCCCTTACATACCTCCTGTGTTACCAAACACAGGAAAGGAAGTGGCCTCCACTACCAAGACTTGGCACTTCTCCTTCTTATGATTTTGGAAACCTCACTTGACCTCTGAAGAAACAGCTTATTGCAGAAATGGCCACAGAACCATCCACAGGGTCAGCTTCAGAGCACCCCTCCCCCTCAAATCACTCATCTCTCTTCTCTGTATCTGAAGTTCCCACCACCAAACATAAGCCCTCCCTTCTCTCATCTACATAGAATGCCATCAATGCTTTCCCTGAAACATCCCCCCAAATCTGTCCTCAGGGCCACAGATGGTCTTCCTAATCCTGCTCTCTCTCTTTAACCCACCTTCCATCAGGCTACCTCCATGATTTTATTCTTTACTTAACACTTAGCACAGAAGTTTTCTAGTCTTATCTGTTAATCACTGGACTTTGCCCCACAGACACCGACACTGGATAGTTCCATAGAGATGATTCATGAATTTTCATTGACAACATATCAAAATTGTCCCATGATAGCCATAGAATGTCACTCCTGCTCTCTGAAATAGTGTGGGTCCTGGTGCTTGTTCCAGGGAATGGGAGAAAGGATGATGATTTTTTTACTCTCTTAGTGGTCAAAGAAAAAAAAAAGCTTTGGATTGGATAATAATAAAATCTCGAATTCATTTCTTCTAGGTAAAGGAAGAAGAGAGGGACACAGGGACATATTCCATATTCTAAAGTAAGAACAGCTTGCTGTGCCAAGTTCAGGCCTCAGCAGAGACGCACAAAGGGACTGGGAGGGCAAGAAGCTGCCTAAAAGATAAGGACACTCCACAAGATGACTGTACACATCCTGTAGTTCTGGGAAAGATAGAAGCAAGCTGTTCACAGCTACTGTGGATTCCTTAGGAGGAGATTCATAATTTAAAGAGGTAGAAATCCTTAGCTTCATGTGCAAAGTATAAAGAGAAAAAAAAATCAAATGTGGAACATGGCGGCCGGCGAGGAAGCAGGGATTCCAACGTCTCCACTTTAACGGGATAAGAAAGACTCACCTGAACAGATGCAGCCTACCTATCGAGGAACTTCTAGCATAATTCCCTTAAGAGGAGAGCAGCCGTGAACTGGTAGGTTTATTGGAAGTGACAGTTCGTCCCAGAGAAGTGGATCTTGGACAGCCTCTCAGGCACAGAGGTATAGTCCCCCAGCCATCAGCCGCTCGGCAAGCGGCTCCCCCGGGAGGCCTAGAGCTCGCTCTGGGAACAGCCACTTCACCTGCCCGGTTCCTAATCACGCGGCCACAGTTAACCGGCTCCACAGGTGGCCCAGCGGCGGGTGAAGAATTCGAGTCCTGAGGCCAGGGGCCACTTTTGCAAGCGGCTGACACCCGAGCAGTTTGGCCCACCCCGCCCGAACCGGCAGTCAGCCTCTGCCATCAGGGCTCCCCTGGGAGGCATAGAGCTCGCTCTGGGAGCAGCAGCTTCACACGCCCGGTCCCTAACCACACGGCCCGTTCCTAACCACGCGACCACAGCCACCTGGCTCCACGGGTGGCCCCGCGGCGGGTGCAGAATTCGAGCCCAGTAGCCACTTTTGCAATCGGCTGACACCCGAGCAGTTTGGCCCACCCCGCCCGAACTGGCAGTCAGCCTCCGCCATCAGGGCTCCCCTGGGAGGCACAGAGCTCGCTCTGGGAGCAGCAGCCTCACCTGCCCGGCTCCTAACCATGCGGCCCGTTCCTAACCACGCTACCACAGCCACCTGGCTCCACGGGTGGCCCCGCGGTGTGTGTAGAATTCGAGTCCTGAGGCCAGCGGCCACTTTTGCAAGCGGCTGACACCCGAGCAGTTTGGCCCGCCCCGCCAGAAACGGCAGCCAGCCTCCGCCATCAGGGCTCCCCTGGGAGGCATAGAGCTCGCTCTGGGAGCAGCAGCCTCACCTGCCCGGTTCCTAATCACGCGGCCACAGTTAACTGGCTCCACAGGTGGCCCCACAGCGGGTGCAGAAGTCGAGTCCTGAGGCCAGCGGCCACTTTTGCAAGCGGCTGACACCCGAGGGGTTTGGCCCGCCCCGCCAGAAACGGCAGTCAGCTCCCGCCATCAGGGCTCCTCTGGGAGGCATAGAGCTCGCTCTGGGAGCAGCAGCTTCACACGCCCGGCTCCTAACCATGCGGCCCGTTCCTAACCACGCGACCACAGCCACCTGGCTCCACGGGTGGCCCCGCGGCGGGTGCAGAATTCGAGCCCTGAGGCCAGCGGCCACTTTTGCAAGCGGCTGACACCCAAGCAGTTTGGCCCGCCCCGCCAGAAACGGCAGTCAGCTTCCGCCATCAGGGCTCCCCTGGGAGGCATAGAGCTCGCTCTGGGAGCAGCAGCCTCACCTGCCCGGCTCCTAACCACGTGGCCGGTTCCTAGCCACGCGACCACAGCTACTTGGCTCCACGGGTGGCCCCGCGGCGGGTGCAGAATTCTAGCCCTGAGGCCAGCGGCCACTTTTGCAAGCGGCTGACACCCAAGCAGTTTGGCCCGCCCCGCCAGAAACGGCAGTCAGCTTCCGCCATCAGGGCTCCCCTGGGAGGCATAGAGCTCGCTCTGGGAGCAGCAGCCTCACCTGCCCGGCTCCTAACCACGTGGCCGGTTCCTAGCCACGCGACCACAGCTACCTGGCTCCACGGGTGGTCCCGAGGCGGGTGCAGAATTCGAGTCCTGAAACCAGCGGCCACTTTTGCAAGCGGCTGACACCCGAGCAGTTTGGCCCGCCCCGCCAGAAATGGCAGTCAGCCTCCGCCATCAGGGCTCCCCTGGGAGGCATAGAGCTTGCTGGGGGAGCAGCCACTTCACCTGCCCGGGTCCTAACCACGTGGCCACAGCTACCTGGCTCCACAGGTGGCCCCACGGAGGGTGCAGAAGTCGAGTCCTGAGGCCAGCGGCCACTTTTGCAAGCGGCTGACACCCGAGGGGTTTGGCCAGCCCCACCCGAACCGGTAGTCAGCCTCCGCCATCAGGGCTCCCCTGGGAGGCACAACCAAATTTGGAGTAGGGGCTGTGCAGAGCTGCCATCGGAGCAAACAGGGCAGGCAGACGTGCGGCCCACTGGAAAGACAGGCCAGGTAGCTTGCCAGCGCAGTGGACACGCAACACCGAGGCAGTCGAGTCACACTGGTTGGAGTGGGGGTGGAGCAGGGTCGCCGCCCGGGTCCGGAGGGGGCTCAGCGACCCGTTGGAGAGGTAGTCAGGTACCCCCATTGGGAGTGGGGGCTGTGCAGAACTGCGACCTACCGGCCTAGAGGCCTGCCAGCACGGTAGACACGTCACACCAATTGGAGTGGGGACCCAGCAGAACCGCCACCCACATCCAGACCAGGACCAAAGACCACAGGGCATGGTAGTTACGTCACCACAATTGAAGTGGGGGCAGAGCAGAGTCACCACCCGTGACTGCAGGGGGGCAGACCTGCGACCGATTAGCGGGGTAGACAGATCACCCTAACTAGAGGAGGAGCAGAGCCACTACCCGCCCTGCAAGGGAGACTTCCCAACTATACAAGAGCAATATAAATAAATAGGGGGTAAAAATCAAAAACACAACAGTTGCACCAAGCAGAAAGAAACTCAAGCAGTATGAAAAGACAAGGAAAGAAAGGACCACAAGCAATGCAGGTCAACTCAACATTAGAAGAGGTAATAGCTGCAACAGATGGAATGTCAGATAAAGAGTTGAGGATATATATGCTTCAGATGATCTGGAGTCTCAAGGAAGACATGAGACAGCAAAATCAGACAATGAAAGATCACATCGACAAACAAATCCAGGAAGTAAAAGATCAATTTCACAGGGAGATAGAGGTAATAAAAACCAAACAAATAGAAATCCTAGAAATGCAGGAAACAGTAAACCAACTTAAAAACTCAGTCGAGAATACTACCAGCAGAGTAGATCACTTAGAAGAGAGAACATCAGACAATGAAGACAAAGTATTTCAACTGGAAAAGAACATAGACAGCTCAGCAAGACTGCTAAGAAACCATGAGCAGAACATCCAAGAATTATGGGACAATATCAAAAGACCAAATTTAAGAGTCATTGGGATACAGGAAGGCACAGAACTCCATACCAAAGGAATAAACAGTCTATTCAGTGAAATAATATGAGAAAACTTCCCAGACTTGAAGAATGAGACAGAATCCCAAATCCTAGAAGCCTACAGGACGCCAAATGTGCAAAATCATAAGAGATCCACACCTAGACACATTATAATGAAGATGTCCAACATACAGAATAAGGAGAGAATTTTAAAAGCTGCAAGAGAAAGAAAGCAGATTACATTTAGGGGTAAACCAATCAGGATAACAGCTGATCTCTCAACACAGACTCTGAAAGCTAGAAGATCCTGGAATAACATATTTCAAACACTGAAAGAAAATGGGTTCCAACCAAGAATCGTGTATCCGGCGAAATTAAGCTTCAGGATAGAAGATGAAATTAAGACCTTCCACGATAAACAAAAGTTAAAAGAATTCACAGCTAGAAAACCATCTCTTCAAAAAATCCTTGGCAAAACATTACAGGAAGAGGAAATGGAAAATAACATTGAAAACCAACAATGGGAGGTAGGACAGTAAAGGGGGGAAAGGAGTCAAAGTGGATAATAAATCAGGTTTAGTAACATCAATAAACAAATATGGCTAGAAGAACAAACCAGATCTCAATAATTACCCTAAATGTTAATGGCTTAAATTCACCAATCAAGAGACACAGGCTAGTAGAATGGATCACAAAACAAGACCCAACAATATGCTGCCTACAGGAGACGCATCTGATAGGAAAAGATATTCACAGACTGAAGGTGAAAGGTTGGGAAAAATCATACCACTCATATGGACTGCGGAAACAAGCAGGAGTGGCCATACTCATATCTAATAAAATAGATTTCAAGACAAAGTTAATCAAAAGGGATAAAGAAGGACACTTCATACTGCTCAAGGGAACCATACACCAACAAGACATAACAATCATTAATATATATGCCCCAAATAATGGTGCAGCTTTGTTCATCAAGCAAACTCTTCTCAAGTTCAAGAGTCTAATAGACCACCATACAATAATCATGGGAGACTTCAACACACCTCTCTCACCACTGGACAGATCTTCCAAACAAAAGTTAAATAAGGAAACTATAGAACTCAATAACACAATTAACAACCTAGACCTAATTGACATATATAGACTATACCACCCAACATCAAGTAGTTACACTTTTTTCTCAGCAGCTCATGGAACCTTCTCAAAAATAGACCATATATTATGTCACAGGGCAACTCTTAGACAATATAAAGGGGTAGAGATAATACCATGCATCTTATCTGACCACAATGGAATGAAACTGAAAATCAATGATAAAGGAAGGAAGGAAAAATCAAGCATCACTTGGAGAATGAACAATAGGTTGCTGAATGATCAATGGGTTTTAGAAGACATCAAGGAGGAAATTAAAAACTTCCTAGAGTTAAATGAAAACACAGACACAACATATCGGAATCTATGGGACACATTGAAAGCAGTTCTAAGAGGAAAATTCATTGCTTGGAGTTCATTCCTCAAAAAAAGAAAAAACCAACAAATAAATGATCTCATACTTCATCTCAAATTCCTAGAAAAAGAAGAGCAAAACAACAGCAAAAGAAGTAGAAGGCAAGAAATAATTAAAATCAGAGCTGAAATTAATGAAATTGAAACAAAAGAAACAATTGAAAAAATTGACAAAACTAAAAGTTGGTTCTTTGAAAAAATAAATAAAATTGACAGACCCTTAGCCATGCTAATGAAGAGAAGAAGAGAGAGAACCCAAATTACTAGCATACGGGATGAAAAAGGCAATATCACAACAGACACTTCAGAAATACAGAAGATAATCAGAAATTATTTTGAATCTTTATACTCCAATAAAAGAGAAGATAGTGAAGGCATAGATAATTTTCTTAAGTCATATAATCTGCCCAGATTGAGGCAGGAGGATATAGACAATCTAAACAGACCAATAACAATAGAGGAAATAGAAGAAACCATCAAAAGATTACCAACTAAGAAAAGCCCAGGACCGGATGGGTATACAGCAGAGTTTTACAAAACCTTTAAAGAGGAACTAACACCAATACTTTTCAAGCTATTTCAGGAAATAGAAAAAGAAGGAGAACTTCCAAATTCATTCTACGAGGCCAACATCACCCTGTTTCCGAAACCAGACAAAGACACTTCAAAGAAAGAAAACTACAGACCAATATCTCTAATGAACCTTGACACAAAAATCCTCAATAAAATTCTGGCGAATCGGATTCAAATACATATCAAAAAAATTATACACCATGATCAAGTAGGATTCATCCCTGGGATGCAAGGCTGGTTCAATATACGGAAATCAATAAATGTTATCCACCACATCAATAGACTTAAAAATAAGAACCATATGATCATCTCGATAGATGCAGAAAAAGCATTCGACAAAGTACAGCATCCCTTTATGTTCAAAACTCTAGAAAAATTAGGGATAACTGGATCATACCTCAACATTGTAAAAGCAATCTATGATAAGCCACAGGCCAGCATCATTCTAAATGGAGAAAAATTGAAGGCATTCCCTCTAAGATCTGGTACAAGACAGGGATGCCCTCTCTCACCACTTCTGTTCAACATAGTCCTCGAAACACTGGCCAGAGCAATTAGACAAACGAAAGAAATTAAAGGCATAAAAATAGGAAAAGAAGAACTTAAATTATCACTATTTGCAGATGATATGATTCTATACCTAGCAGACCCAAAAGGGTCTACAAAGAAGCTATTAGAGCTAATAAATGAATTCAGCAAAGTGGCAGGATATAAGATCAACACGCATAAATCAAAGGCATTCCTGTATATCAGCGACAAATCCTCTGAAAAGGAAATGAGGACAACTACTCCATTCACAATATCCCCCCAAAAAATAAAATACTTGGGAATCAACCTAACAAAAGAGGTGAAAGATTTATACAATGAAAATTATAGAACCCTAAAGAAAGATATAGAAGAAGACCTGAGAAGATGGAAAAATATACCCTGCTCATGGATAGGCAGAACTAACATCATCAAAATGGCGATATTACCAAAAGTTCTCTATAAGTTCAATGCAATGCCAATCAAAATCCCAACAGCATATCTTGTAGAAATAGATAAAAGAATCATGAAATTCATATGGAATAATAAAAGACCCAGAATACCAAAAACAATGCTAAGCAGAAAGTGTGAATCAGGCGGTATAGCGATACCAGACTTCAAACTATACTACAGAGCAATAGTAACAAAAACAGCATGGTACTGGTACCAAAACAGGCGGGTGGACCAATGGTACAAAATAGAGGACACAGTAACCAATCCACAAAACTACAACTATCTTATATTTGATAAAGGGGCTAAAAGCATGCAATGGAGGAAGGATAGCATCTTCAACAAATGGTGCTGGGAAAACTGGAAATCCATTTGCATCAAAATGAATCTGAATCCCTATCTCTCGCCATGCACAAAAGTTAACTCAAAATGGATCAAGGAGCTTGATATCAAATCAGAGACACGGTATCTGATAGAAGAAAAAGTTGGTTATGATCTACATGCTGTGGGGTCGGGCTCTAAATTCCTCAATAGGACACCCATAGCGCAAGAGTTAACAACTAGAATCAACAAATGGGACTTACTCAAACTAAAAAGTTTTTTCTCAGCAAAAGATACAATAAGAGAGATAAACAGGGAGCCTACATCCTGGGAACAAATCTTTACTCCACACACTTCAGATAGAGCCCTAATAACCAGAATATACAAAGAACTCAAAAAATTAGACAATAAGATAACAAATAACCCAATCAATAAATGGGCCAAGGACCTGAACAGACACTTCTCAGAGGAGGACATACAATCAATCAATAAATACATGAAAAAATGCTCACCATCGATAGCAGTCAGAGAAATGCAAATCAAAACCACCCTAAGATACCATCTCACTCCGGTAAGATTGGCAGCTATTAGGAAGTCAAACAACAATAAGTGCTGGAGAGGATGCGGGGAAAGGGGCACTCTTGTTCATTGCTGGTGGGACTGCAAATTGGTGCAGCCAATTTGGAAAGCAGTATGGAGATTTCTTGGAAAGCTGGGAATGGAACCACCATTTGACCCAGCTATTCCCCTTCTCGGTCTATTCCCTAAACACCTAATAAGAGCATGCTACAGGGACACTGCTACATCGATGTTCATAGCAGCTCAATTCACGATAGCAAGACTGTGGAATCAGCCTAGATGCCCTTCAATAGATGAATGGATAAAAAAAATGTGGCATTTATACACTATGGAGTATTACTCTGCATTAAAAAATGACAAAATCATAGAATTTGGAGGGAAATGGATGGCATTAGAGCAGATTATGCTAAGTGAAGCTAGTCAATCTTTAAAAAACAAATACCAAATGACTCCTTTGATATAAGGGGAGTCAACAAGGACAGGGTAGGGACGAAGAGCTTGAGAAGAAGATTTACATTAAACAGGAATGAGAGGTGGGAGGTAAAGGGAGTGAGAAGGGGAATCGCATGGAAATGGAAGGCGATCCCCAGGGTTATACAAAATGACATATAAGAGGAAAGGATGGGTAAGACAAGATAATACAAATGGAAGAAATGATTTACAGTAGAAGGGGTAGAGAGAGAAAAGGGGAGGGGAGGGGAGGGGAGGGGGGATAATAGAAAATAGGACAGACAGCAGAATACATCAGACACTAGAAAGGCAATATGTCAATCAATGGAAGGGTAACTGATGTGATTCAGCAATCTGTATACGGGGTAAAATTGGGAGTTCATAACTCACTTGAACCAAACCGTGTAATATGATGTATTAAGAACTATGTAATATTTTGAAAGACCAATAATAATAAAAAAAAAATTTTAAAAGGTCATCCTATAAAAAAATTATGATAGGCAACAAATTTAATTTAAAAAACAAAACGTGTTCATTATGAAATTCTTTCAGCTTCTCCATATGTTTGAAATGTTTTACAATGAAATGTCTGAATAAATACAAAAAACTCAAAAATCATTAAAAAAAAAATCAAATGTGGCTTTTCTCCCAAAACCAAGAGAAGCAAAGAGCCAAGAATCCTAATTTCTACTCAGTTTTTTTTTTTAATTTGCTGTGTGTCTAGTCAATTTGCTGATATTCTGGTCGTCACCTTCTTTTTAATAAAATTATGAAATTGGACTAGACAACCTCCTACTTTACTTATATGTCAAAGACCTATGATTCTAAGAAAGGCAATTGGGGCTAGACATACTGGTGTTCTGTTGGAGGTTAAGGTGAATTGGAGGTTAAGGTGTTGTACGTGTGGAACTGTGAGGGAATCACATACTTACTGAACAATATTTGTTGAGTACCTACTCTTTTCCAGGCACTAACTCACTAACTTAGGGACAGGAGATAGTGAATAACATAGACAAAACAGCAAAACAGCCCTACCCCTACGGAGCTAAGATATTAGCAAGTGGTATGGGGTAAGGAAAGAGACAGTTAATAAGATGCAACGTGCTGCACTAAAAGGTGCTAGATGCTTATGTATGATGTCTAGAATTAAAGTAGGTTATCCATGGTTAGTGAGTAGCAGCGGATTAACCAAATAGAGTAAGAGCAATTTTTTCTTGTCTATCCATCTTGCATTTAGCTACTGGCCTCTCTTCTGACTTCTACATTTCTGTCCTGTGGACACTTTCACCTTACATGCTTCCTAGGATCTGCTGTGGCCAGGGACTGAGGCAGAAGTCACACTGCTCATGCATTTTGTTGTCTGCTCAACACTATAATGATTCTAGCACCCGTCAAAGTCCATTGAGGCCCCTCTGAAATCCGGCAGCTACTGTTGACTGCAAACTGCTTTTATTTTCTCTTGGTTGATAATTCCTATGTTTTTTCTTCTTTTTATTTTTGGTCCAAATTTCTAAATTTAATGAATATTGTTCAATTGCTCTTTGTGACCAACTGAATATTTTTAAATTAGCAATCTCACAGAATTTTTTTTTTTAAAAAAACTGGGCATATGTCAAAGTTTAAAACAAACTCTCCATTTTGAGATTAACCATTTTCTTGGTTAATCTCATTCGTAAGTCTAGATAAGATGTAATATTTGTGTCAAAGAACGGAAGTTAGCATGCTCCACTATCTTAAGAAAATTGCATTTTCTGAAAGCAAACTGCCTTCTATCTAATCTTCTATCTAATTCCCCTAGACAACCAAACACAAATTGGCTGATCCCTTGAAAAAAATAACTCAAGGGTTAGAGAAGGAGGTTAGAGTTTAAGTAAAATAAAACAACCTGAAAAACAATCACCCAGTCACCAGTAATCTGAAGAGACAGAAAATATATGAACATGTCATTTATACTCAAATGGTAGAACTAAAGGCCAATATTTAGAAATACATAAATTTGGGGGTAGAAGTCAAAGCTCAAATTCCAGGCTAAAGCACAGGGCACATGTCGTGATTTGCTATGGCAGGGGGGCTAAGAGGAGGGGGGATGCTACTAGAGACCTACGACTTCATTGGAACATTGTGCCACAGAAAGTGAGAAGCAAAGATAATAGATAAAGTTGTGATGCTTGGCTGTGGATTTCCTCATGTTGATTTTTTAAGATGCCTGCTGGCTGAGTCATAGTAGAGTGACAGCAGTGGGGGTGGCAGCAGGCCAGAGGCCAAGAGGAAAGAGAAGTCTAGAACAGATGTGAGTCGTTGGACAAGCTCAGTACTAGCCAACTGGGTTGCAACAAACCTCATCATTAACCTGCAGTACCTTACGTAGAGAAAAGGAGGATTTCGTTTTTGTTAAAGTTAGCTTCTCACTCTCTCCTTCCTTGGTGCTCATCGGAACTTTCTAAGAGACTCATGTCACTGTGTCTCTGCAAACTTAAGAGCCCTTGTATGAATCCTAGTGAATTTAAATAATGACTATAGTAGTGATAATATTAAGAGGAAATATACTTACATTTTGCCTTCTATTTTCCAGTTGCCAGTCTATTTACATGTCTGAATTCATCTGAGGCTTATGGCAACATTATGAAGTTGATGCAAATTTTACTTCCTTTGCTCAGAGGAGGAAACCTGAGCCACAGAGGAGTTATGTGACCTTGCTCAAGGTCACCCATGAGATTCACAAATAGAGTGGAGAACTTAAGATGATGGAAATGTATAACTTCGACTTGTCTGTTTGATCCATTTCCATTCATGGGAGGCCTTGAAGACAAGCCAGGTAACTGAGATGACCTTCAAGGCATTGTCTCCTTACATCCCTGACTTTGCCCACCTTAGTGTTGTTCTTGGTCCCTAGGATAAAATGGTAACAATAGGATGGGGAGTACCAGGGCCTGGAGAGAGTCATTAAAGAAATACTGGAACATGGCGGCGGGCGCGGAGAGATCAAGTCTCTGACCTCTTCAGCTGTGCAGGCATAGGGAGTCGTAAACAGCCTAAATCTGTTTGCTCAGGATCACTAAGCAATGCTGAGCTGACGTGGATCTGGGGTGATCAATGTGGACCTCTCAGAACACACACTGAGCCCGGATCGGCTGAATTCAAGCTCCCATTCGCCTGATTCCCGCAGACAAACAGCTGTGACTCAGCACTAATCCATCCGGCTGAAACAACTGGTCAGCCCTTCTGATCCTACGGAGGTAATGGCAACCGAGCCTTCATAGGTAGTGGCCACAGGTTTCAAACGGGGCTTGGGAGAGACAGTAAGGACCCACCCATTGCATTGGTCACCCGGCAAAGGGAAAGGAACTGTCGCCATTTGCAAGAGATACCACCATGGCAGAGAACTGACGTCATCAGACTGCGGCGGAGGAGATAACTTCATTGAATCCTGCGGCTACAGGTGTGTAATCCCCTAGCCTTCCCTCTCCACACATCGGGGAAACCTTAAGGGCCCCTCCCAGCTCTCCCGTAAGGGCCCCTCCCAGCTCTCCTGTGAGCGCGGTAGCCAGACCGAGGGAATTAGAGGTGGCGAGGGACCCGCAGCGCGGAACTACCACTCCCACCAGAGCTGACAGCTGAGGTCTCGTGCACCAGCTACCGGGGCGTGGCTACCGGAGGGCAAGTAAAATTTGCTGAGGATTCTCAGCCCTAAGCTCCACAAACTTAGGGTCTGAGGGACAGGCAATCTGGGAGAGTGTGCCCAATCGTCCATGAAAATAGGGCTCCCGGGAGCAGCAGACCTGGCGTGTACCCAGTATTGTGGTGAGCGGCACCCGTGAGAGGGGCCTGGCTAGAGGAAAAGTGGGGAAGTGACTAGACACAAGAGGAGGCCCTAGGCACTCAGGATTGGAGACTCGCCCAGTCTGGGAGGAGGAGCTGCTGCACAGTGATTGGTTCCCGCGTATTGACAGGAGAAACTTGGCCTGGTGGGCACAGCGCCACCTACTGGAAGAGAAGTTAATCAAACTCTAAGACTGCATTTATTAGTGTCTTTTTTTTTTCTTTTTTCTTTTCTCTTTTTTTTTTTTTGATTTTGATTTGGGGTTTTCTTTCATTTCATTTTTCTTTCTTGTTTTTTAAATTTTTTTTTACAATTTAAAAAATTTTTTTTCTTCCAATTTTAATTTTAATTTTTGTTTTATTCTTTTTTTTATAATTTTTTTTTCTTTTTCTTTTTTTATTTCCTATTTTTTTCTTCTTTTGTCTTTTCATTTCTTTTCAATTATCTTATCCCCCCTTCCTTGAATTCTACCTGCTTACTCTCATTCTCTTTAGTGACTTCTTCCCTTCCCTTCTAATACCTTTCCTCCCAAGCATCAAATAAATTTATAGGAGTAAACAGTAACTCAGCAGTCAAACAGAACAAGAAGTAACATGAGCAGCTTCAAAAAGCAAGGAAGAAACGGAGTACAAACAATGCAGGACAGCCTAAATATTCAGGAGGACCTAGAGTCATCGGAAAAATGTTCATATAAAGAACTCAAGGAACACCTTAGACAGATGGAATGGAACCTTAAAGAGGATACGAGACAGCAAATTCAAGCAGCAAAAGAACACATTGAGAATGAGTTACATAAACAGATAAAAGAAGAAGTTAAGCATCTTTATCAGGAGATAGAGATTATAAAAAATAATCAAACAATAATTCTAGAAATGAAGGAAACGATAAACCAAATTAAAAACTCAATTGAGAGTATCACTAACAGAGTGGAGCAAGTAGAAGCCAGAACGTCAGATACTGAAGACAAAATATATCATCTTGAAAAGAGTCTAGCCAACTCAGAAAGGCTGGTAAAAAATCACGAGAAAAACATCCAAGAGTTATGGGATAACATAAAAAAAACAAATTTACGAGTCATCGGGATAGAAGAAGGCACAGAGATTCAAACCAAGGGAATGAGTAACCTGCTGAATGAAATAATTACAGAAAACTTTCCAGAAATAAAAAAGGAAACAGATATACAAATTGAAGATGCATTCAGGACACCGAGCACACAAAATCACAGTAGACCAACGCCAAGACACATTGTTATGAAGATATCCAATATACAGAACAAAGAGAAAATATTAAAAGCTACAAGAGAAAAGAGACAGATTACATTCAGGGGTAAACCAATAAGATTAACAACAGATTTTTCATCACAGACACTGAAAGCAAGAAGGTCATGGAACAATGTATTTCAAACACTGAAAGACAATGGATGCCAACCAAGAATTCTGTATCCAGCAAAATTAAGCTTCAGGTATGACAACGAAATAAAAATCTTTCATGATAAACAAAAGTTAAAAGAATTTGCAGCCAGAAAACCAGCATTGCAAAGCATTTTGAGCAAAACACTACACGAGGAAGAAATGAAAAACAATAACCAAAACCATCAGAGGGAAGTGCCTCAGTAAAGACAGAGGGTGAGGGGAAAGATAATCATGGAGAAACAAACTAAATTTTTTAAAAAAAGGATAAATAATCAAACATGGATGGAAGTACAAACCATATATCAATAGTAACTCTGAATGTTAATGGCTTAAACTCTCCAATAAAGCGACATAGGCTGGTATCATGGATTAAAAAAACAAATCCAACAATATGCTGCCTCCAGGAGACACATCTGATTGGAAAAGACATACACAGGCTGAAGGTGAAAGGATGGGAAAAAATATACCACGCACATGGTCCTCGTAAGCAAGCAGGGGTGGCCATCCTCATATCGAATAAAATCGACTTCAAAACTAAGTTAATCAAAAGGGATAAAGAAGGACACTATATACTGTTAAAAGGAACCATTCACCAACAAGACATAACAATTATCAATATTTATGCACCAAATAATGGCGCTGCGATATTCATAAAACAAATTCTCCTCAAGTTCAGGAATCAAATAGACGAAAACACAATAATTATGGGTGACTTCAACACACCTCTCTCACCATTGTACAGATCCTCCAAACAAAAGTTGAATAAAAAAACTATAGAACTCAATACCACAATCAATAACCTAGACTTAACTGATATATATAGAATATATCAACCATCATCAAATGGATATACTTTTTTCTCAGCAGCACATGGATCCTTCTCAAAAATAGACCATATATTATGCCATAGGGCAACCCTCAGTAAATATAAAGGGGTGGAGATAATACCATGCATTTTATCTGATCATAATGGAATGAAACTGGAAATCAATGATAAAAGAAGGAAGGAAAAATCCTGCATCACATGGAAAATGAACAATATGTTACTGAATGATCAATGGGTTACAGAAAACATAAAGGAGGAAATCAAAAAATTCTTAGAGATAAATGAAAATTTAGACACAACATATCGGAATCTATGGGACACAATGAAAGCAGTTTTAAGAGGAAAATTCATCGCCTGGTGGTCATTCCTCAAAAAAAGAAAAAACCAACAAATAAATGAGCTCACACTTCATCTCAAAGCCCTAGAAAAGGAAGAGCAAAACAACAGCAAATGTAGCAGAAGGCAAGAAATAATTAAAATCAGAGCGGAAATCAATGAAATTGAAACAAAAGAAACTATTGAAAAAATTAACAAAACTAAAAGTTGGTTCTTCGAAAAAATAAATAAGATTGACAGACCTTTAGCCATGCTAACGAAGAGAAGAAGAGAGAAAACTCAAATTACTAACATACGGGATGAAAAAGGCAATATCACAACAGATGCTACAGAAATACAGAAGACAATTAGAAATTATTTTGAAAACCTATATTCCAATAAAATAGAAGATAGTGAAGACATCGATAAATTTCTTAAGTCATATGATTTGCCCAGACTGAGTCAGGAGGATACACACAATTTGAACAGACCAATATCAATGGATGAAATTGAAGAAGCCATCAAAAGACTACCAACCAAGAAAAGCCCAGGACCAGATGGGTATACAGCGGAGTTTTACAAAACCTTTAAAGAAGAATTAATACCAATACTTTTCAAGTTATTTCAGGAAATAGAAAAAGAGGGAGCTCTTCCAAATTCATTCTATGAGGCCAACATCACCCTGATTCCGAAACCAGACAAAGACACCTCAAAGAAAGAAAACTACAGACCAATATCTCTAATGAACCTAGATGCAAAAATCCTCAATAAAATTCTGGCAAATCGAATACAAAAACACATCAAAAAAATTGTGCACCATGATCAAGTAGGATTCATCCCTGGGATGCAAGGATGGTTCAATATACGTAAATCAATAAATATTATTCACCAAATCAATAGACTTAAAGATAAGAACCATATGATCGTCTCGATAGACGCAGAGAAAGCATTCGACAAAGTACAGCACCCCTTTATGTTCAAAACATTAGAAAAACTAGGGATAACAGGAACTTACCTTGACATTGTAAAAGCTATCTATGCTAAGCCTCAGGCTAGCATCATTCTGAATGGACAGAAGTTAAAGGCATTCCCTCTAAAATCTGGAACAAGACAGCGATGCCCTCTATCACCACTTCTATTCAATATAGTTCTCGAAACACTGGCCAGAGCAATTAGACAGACAAAGGAAATTAAAGGCATAACAATAGGAAAAGAAGAACTTAAATTATCACTATTTGCAGATGACATGATTCTATACCTAGAAGACCCAAAAGGATCTACAAAGAAACTACTAGAACTAATAAATGAATTCAGCAAAGTGGCAGGATATAAAATCAACACGCACAAATCAAAGGCATTTCTGTATATCAGCGACAAAACTTCTGAAACGGAAATGAGGAAAAACACTCCATTCACAATATCCTCAAAAAAAATAAAATACTTGGGAATCAACCTAACAAAAGAGGTGAAAGATTTATACAAGGAAAACTACGGAACCCTAAAGAGAGAAGTAGAAGAAGACCTTAGAAGATGGAAAAATATACCCTGTTCATGGATAGGCCGAACTAACATTATCAAAATGGCGATATTACCAAAAGTTCTCTATAGGTTTAATGCAATGCCAATCAAAATCCCAAAGGCATTTCTTGAAGAAATAGATAAAGCAATCATGAAATTCATATGGAAAAATAAAAGACCCAGAATAGCAAAAACAATACTAAGCAGGAAGTGTGAATCAGGCGGTATAGCGATACCAGATTTCAAACTATATTACAGAGCAATAGTGACCAAAACAGCATGGTACTGGTACCAAAACAGGCGGGTGGACCAATGGTATAGAATAGAGGACACAGAGACTAATCCACAAAGTTACAACTATCTTATATTTGATAAAGGGGCTAAAAGCATGCAATGGAGGAAGGATAGCATCTTCAACAAATGGTGTTGGGAAAACTGGAAATCCATATGCAACAAAATGAAACTGAATCCCTTTCTCTCGCCATGCACAAAAGTTAACTCAAAATGGATCAAGGAGCTTGATATCAAATCAGAGACTCTTTGCCTGATAGAAGAAAAAGTTGGCTATGATTTACATATTGTGGGGTCGGGCTCCAAATTCCTTAACAGGACACTCATAGCACAAGAGTTAATAACAAGAATCAACAAATGGGACTTACTTAAACTAAAAAGTTTTTTCTCAGCAAGAGAAACAATAAGAGAGGTAAATAGGGAGCCTACATCCTGGGAACAAATTTTTACTCCTCACACTTCAGATAGAGCCCTAATATCCAGAGTATACAAAGAACTCAAAAAATTAGACAATAAGATAGCAAATAACCCAATCAACAAATGGGTCAAGGACCTGAACAGACACTTCTCAGAGGAGGATATACAATCAATCAACAAGTACATGAAAAAATGCTCACCATCTCTAGCAGTCAGAGAAATGCAAATCAAAACCACCCTAAGATACCATCTCACTCCAGTAAGATTGGCAGCCACTATGAAGTCAAACAACAACAAGTGCTGGCGAGGATGTGGAGAAAAGTGTACTCTTGTACATTGCTGGTGGGACTGCAAATTGGTGCGGCCAACTTGGAAAGCAGTTTGGAGATTCCTGGGAAAGCTGGGAATGGAACCACCATTTGACCCTGCTATTGCCCTTCTCGGACTATTCCCTGAAGACCTTAAAAGAGCATGCTACAGGGATGCTGCCACATCGATGTTCATAGCAGCACAATTCACAATAGCTAGACTGTGGAACCAACCCAGATGCCCTTCAATAGATGAATGGATAAAAAAAAATGTGGCATCTATACACAATGGAGTACTATGCAGCAATAAAAAAATGACAAAATCATAGAATTTGCAGGGAAATGGATGGCACTAGAGCAGATTATGCTTAGTGAAGCTAGTCAATCCCTAAAAAACAAATACCAAATGTCTTCTTTGATATAATGAGAGCAACTATGAACAGAGCAGGGAGGAAGAGCAGGAAGAAAAGATTAACATTAAACAGAGACATGAGATGGGAGGGAAAGGGAGAGAAAAGGGAAATTGCATGGAAATGAAGGGAGACCCTCATTGCTATACAATATTACATATAAGAGGTTGTGAGGGGAATGGGAAAATTAACAAGGAGAGAAATGAATTACAATAGATGGGGTAGAGAGAGAAGATGGGAGGGGAGGGGAGGGGGGATAGTAGGGGATAGGAAAAGTAGCAGAATACAACAATTACTAATTGGGCATTATGTAAAATTGTGGATATGTAACCGACGTGATTCTGCAATCTGCATTTGGGGTAAAATTGGGAGTTCATAACCCACTTCAATCTAATGTATGAAATATGATATGTCATGAGCTTTGTAATGTTGTGAACAACCAATAAAAAAATAAACATTAAAAAAAATAAACATTAAAAAAAAAAGCAGTTACAGCCCTCAGGAGATTTGAATAGGGCCTCATTCAAATCATTTGCTGCTACATCTGTTATCCATTAGCTTTCACACATTGCCCTGTATGGCACGGCAAGATGTTCCCCGTGCAGTGGACTTCACTGCAGAGGACTCCATCAGTCATGTTGTGGCATGCTTAATATTGGTCCCATCACACATGCATCTCTTTTAGTACATTCTGCATTCTCAATATTCTGCTACTGATTGTACATATCACTCCAGTTAAGTGGAGAGATGTTTATATTAGAGAATAAGAATAAATGTAGGTACACTATGTGGAGAGTGTTTTTATATTCATGGGGCAAATTGGTGTGACTGTGCATATTAATAACAGCATTACTCAAGGGTTTCTTCTAGTGGTGAGGACATAGGCTGTGTACAAGTCATTTAAAGTTCATTTGGGTGGAAAAAAATTAGATAAACCAAATGCAGCGTTCTAGTAAATGCAACATTGATTCTTAAATTATTCTAGTATTTACCTTACTTTCTGAGGATTGAAACTCTCAACATTCAAAAAATGTACTGCAAATTGATAAGCAACAGAAGTTGAGTACAAGAGCTTCAATTTGGAAGAACAAGAGCCAGCATTAGATTCTCCAGTCTTGGGTTTGGCAAGCAAAGCAATAAGAGCAAGAGGTCAAGAGCAGGTGCCAATCCTGGATGTCTCTTCAGGGGCACCCAGGACAGCACAGAGTCTGTTGGATTGCAGGGGCATGCACTTCTTCAAAACCTCATTCCTTAGTCTTTGATCTGACTTTTCATTTATTTTATCTCTTTTAATTGAACCTTTTCAATAGCCTTTTCTAAGTGGCCAATTATTGATGTCCAACCCCTCAAACATTATCACTTTAGGGTGGTCGTTTCACTGAAGGGTGTAAATGTATTTTCTGCCAAGAGCCAGATAGTATATATTCAGGCTCTGGGGGCCATCTAGTCTCTGAGATAGCTACTCAACACTACCACAGTAATGCAAAGTCAGCCATAGGCAAGACATAAAAAATGCTTGTGGCTGTGTTCCAGTGAAATGGGATTTACCAAAACAGGTGGCTGACAGGACTTGGCTTGGGAGCTGCAGTTTTTTGTTCCCTGGTCTAGGTCAATCAGTATCTTTCAAACTTTAGTGGGCAACAGAATTACCAGAATTACCCTCATAAAATGAACAGTCCCACCCCCAGAGTTATCTGATTCAAGAGGTCTGAAGTGGTGCTTGAGAACTTACATTGGAGAAAATCCTCAAGTGATATGGATGCTCAGGACAATGGACTGTGATTTTAATAGGAGAGAGAGAGAGAGAGAGAGAGAGAGACACTCCATTCTCCAAATACAAAATATATACCCTGTATCCACACCCCCAATGACACCTCACTTGCCTCCAGTTACTGCTCAGTTAATCTCATCAGGGGTTAAAGGCTACAGACTAGTCATTTCTTCTCCAATCCTTCTTGCATTGTCTCACACATGAGCTTTTGGGGGACACCCCACATCCAAACCATAACATTCCTCCATGACTCCCCCAAAGCTCACAACCACATCTCACAATGCAGAATACATTTAGTCCATTTCCAAGAGTCTCAATAGTCTAAACAGTTCCAAGATCAAAGCCTTCTCTGAGGCTCAAGGGAATCTCACATTGTGCGCTCCTGTAAAATTAAAAGCCATTTACAAATATCAAATATATAAAGGTACTAAATAAACATTTCCATTTACAAAAACAGGGGCATAGACAAAAAGGTATGGGGGGCTGGAGTTGTAGCTCAGTGGTAGAGCACTTGCCTGGCATGTATGAGGCATTGGGTTCATCCTAAGAACCACATATAAATAAATAACATAGAAAATCCATTGACAACCAAAAAATACTAAAAAAAAAGAAGAGAAAAAAGGGTTGGGACCAAAACAAGACTGAAATCCAAGTAGGAAAACAGGTTCTACAGTTCTATCACTGGCATCTGGAGCACATGGCACGATGTTCTCTCCAAAGTAGCTCTTCCCCAAGGTCTTGTTGGTTTCAGCCCAAGTGGCCTTTCTTTTGGATTGTTTCTGCCCCATTCCTGCAGCTTTCCCAGGACAATGTTCCACCTTACTGACATTTCTTAATCTTGGGGGTCTCCACTGCTGCTTCAGCTTCATCCTTAAATCTCCACACTGCCTACTCAGGGGGAGCCTGCAGGGACTCCCACCCTGATGCACTTTGCCTTGCTCCCAGGCCTTTCTTTTAAGTCTTGATGGAAGCCTCCAAGACCCCCTAACTCTAGCATCCTGCAGAACAAGCACCACATGGTTGATGCCAAGGGCTGCTGTCATCTGAAGCAGTAGCCAAGCCTCCAGGGACCCTGGCTGCAGCACCTCTGAGTGTCTGGTTGGCTGAGCACATTTAAAAAACTTCCTAGGCCCCCTGTGCAAGAAGGGTGCTCTACCAGTATCTTCTCATTGACTTTCACTCCTTGAGTTTAAGAGGGTGTGGTCTTGCCAGCTCCTGAGATGCCCTGAAGCCATCATTCTTACTGTCTCTAGGCAAAGTTTTTAGCATTTCTTTAGGGGGCAGTAATGACTTTAACAGCTCTAGTTTTACTTTGGCCTTTTAAGTCCAAGTTTTCTAAGACTTTCTCAATCTGCTTTCTGCTCCTGATTATTACAAATTTGGCTAAAACCTGCCAGCATTACCCATGCCACTTTCTGAATGCTATGCTGCCTAGGTATTTCTTTTGCCAGATTAAGAAGTCCATCACTTTTAAAATCAGTCTCACAGAAATTCTCAGGACACAGACAAAATGCAGACAACTTCTTAGCCAGAACAGAACAGAAATGGCCTCTAGTCTGAATTCCAATAGAGTCTTCCTCTTAATTCTTTTGAGCTCTGTCTTCACTGTCCATGGTCCTATTGGCATTCTGGTTTTCTGAGCTCCCACCAGAATCAGCCATTAAGCTCTGCTTATAACAATCTAAAGCATTTCCAGCTTCCATTGCTCAAAACTCCTCCCAACAATTCCAAAATGCCCCAAAAACTTATAAACTGTATTACGGTCAGGTTAGTCACAGCAACAACCCTACTTCTTGGTACCAATTTCTGTTTTCATTAGCTTTTTTTGCCACTGTGACTGAAAGGACCCAACCAGAACAACTGTAGAGGAGGAAAAGTTTATTTGAGGGCTCTAAAAGTTTCAGAAGTCTCAATCCATAGACAGCAGACTCCATCCCTTGGGGATCAAGATTAGGCTAAACATTGGGGCAGAAGAGTGTGGTAGAAGGAAGCAGCTCACATGACGATCAGGAAGCAGAGAGACAGGTCTCCACTTGCCAGATACAAATATACACTAAATTCACACCCTACCGCTAAAGTTACCACTCAGTTAATCCCTATCCAGGGATTAATTAACAGATTGGGTTAAGACTCTCACAACCCAAACATTCCTCCTCTGAACTTTCTTGCATTGTCTCACAAATGAGATTTTGTGAGACACCTCACCTCCAAACCATGACTACTTATAAAAATGGGGCTGATATGTACCATGGGTCATTCCCAGTATTTTCTCTAGGTTCAATTAGCCTTTGCTGGTGAAAAACACTCACAGTGACACCTGAAAGAAAGCCCTTTGGTGAGAGTTGGAGAAAAATCTCTAATTCCAGGGCCTCTAAGAGGGTCTTTGTTCATCAGTACCAGGATCTGGCTACTGGACCTTGAGACCAAGGAATGTAAAGAGGCTAATCAAATGTTTCATTTTTATTGTTAATCTAGAGTTTTTAAAATTCTCTCCAGAAGAGTATGTCCTACTGTTTAGATGGAGCTAATACCTGTAGATTAGAGTTGGGCCACAAACTGAATTTCCTTCCCTATTGCATTGATTCCTAAAGATAAAATAATTAAAACACCAATAAGTAAGAATTTAAGGGAATTTGAAAACTTTATATACAATTCACAATGAAATAAAAATGTCACAAACCCAGAATCAGTGAATCTCTAGATCATGCCTTTTATCCATGTCTTCAACTCAATGTCTTCTTTTTTTTAGTTTTAGGTGGACACCACATCTTTATTTTATTTATTTTATGTGGTGCTCAGAATTGAATCCATTGCCTCACATGTGCTGGGTAAATACTCTACCACTGAGCTACAACCCCAGCCCATAAACTTAATGTCTTTTAAAAACTAAATCTATTAAAGACTAAAGTCTATTCCATTCAAATTCTTTAAAGTAAAGAATTTATCACTTCTAAATTCATTTTAAAATAAAATAAGCTGGATAGTTAGACGGACACTAAAAATCTTATGATGTTTTTATAATTCACATACATCTAACTGAAGTTACAAGACAACAATCCCAAACTATAAAATAAAAAAGTCCAATAAGTATTTTATTTTTTTCCTCCAAAGATGGCTCATTTAATGCAGATTTTCTGGAAAAAAAAATCATTAATGAACATAAAAGCCTTTCAAATATGTTTGGTGTTCCTGCTCAGCAGGGTGCCCAAAGCATATGCTTTTTCTGCCTGCTAGGAAACTCAGAACTAACTGAACACAGCATGCTATGTCTCCAGAGAAGTAGCATTGCTCTTAATTCTAGATTAGGAAGGAGAACAAAGGGTCAGATCCTACAAACACTTGGGGCAAGAGAAGGAAGCTAAGGATGTTTTGAGCCTCCCAGCGTCTCCCATGAATGAAGCACAGGAGCTTCTCTGGGCTCTGTGGTTGCTCAATCTTGAACCCAGGTTTCCTCATCAAAAAGCAATGTTTCAGCAAGTAATTGGTAAGATCAATAGCTTTTCTCTTGTAGTGATGGTAAAATGAAAGAGCAACAGATGTATTTCTGCTCAGGTATTGCATTAGAAGAGTCAGCACCAAGTTTAAAATGAACAAAATTGGTAGTATACTTCAATTCTTCATGGAAACAAAGGCAAAGAAGAAAATCTGGTAGCCCTGCCTCTCTGTTGTCCTTCCCATTTATGGCTTTAGCCATGTGTTGGCTACAAGAGACCTCCCCGTATGGTAGCTGGCTCAGGGTGGAGTCGGCTTGATGATTCTTTTTTCATCTCATCTTGTACCTTCCCTTCTTAGTTTCAAGACTCAAGTCCAACTGTCTTTTGTTATTGGGATTCTTGGGTAGGAGCAGTGACCCTGGAGAGTGGTGGGTTTGTGACTGTCCCTGTGGCATGAAAAAAGGATGAATCTTAAAGATGGTAACATACATAAAAATATGCTGCACATATATTATAAGGAAGCATAAACAATAGGTGCTGTATATAAAAAAGAGGCCACCAATCATTGTTTGGATTGAATTATATTTCTCCTAAACCCTAATAACTAAGTCCTAAACCCTAATAACTAAGACTGTGACTTTCTTTGAAAATAGGACCTTTTAAGATAAAATAAGGTATGTGGGTGTTCTCTGATCCCAAGTGATTGGTGTGCTGATAAGAAAAGGGTGTTATAGACACAGCTTCAGAGGAAGTTCCATGTGAAGACACAGGGAGAAGGTGAATAGCTATCAGCCATGAATAGAGGCTTCAGAGGAAACCAGTCCAACCGACACTGTGTAAAAGAAGATATTTCTTTTATGTAAGCTATCTCATCTGTGGTACTTTGTAATAGTAGCCCTAATCAACTAGAAAATTAACAAAATATTCCAATGATAAGAAAGAATGGAGAAGAGTAGCAGGTAGGTGGAATTCCATATGACAGTAAGATGAAAACAAAGCAAGAATAGGATGCAAGTAAGAAAGAAAAGGGAAAAATGGGAAGGGGAAGCCAGAGGGTAAGGTAGCATTGCTTGTTGAATTCCTATGGGAGGAGGAAATGAGAACTAGAAGATTAACAGGCGAAAATAAAAATATGATTACAAGAAGTAATGTGAGGTTTTATGTGCATGTAATTAAGATAGAATTTGTTTTTTTGTTTGTTTTTTTTTATTGGTCGTTCATAACATTACATAGTTCTTAATACATCATATTACACGGTTTGAATCAAGTGGATTATGAACTCTGGCTTTTACCCCGTATACAAATTGCTGTATCACATCAGTTACCCTTCCATTGATTGACATATTGCCTTTCTAGTGTCTGATGTATTCTGCTGTCTGTCCTATTGTCTACTATCCCCCCTCCCCTCCCCTCCCCTCCCCTCCCCTTTTCTCTCTCTACCCCTTCTACTGTAAATCATTTCTTCCATTTGTATTCTCTTGACTTACCCCTCCTTTCCTCTTATATGACATTTTGTATAACCCTGAGGATCGCCTTCCATTTCCATGCAATTTCCCTTCTCACTCCCTTTCCCTCCCACCTCTCATCCCTGTTTACTGTAAATATTCTTCTCAAGCTCTTCGTCCCTACCCTGTCCTTGTTTACACCCCTTATATCAAAGGAGTCATTTGGTATTTGTTTTTAAAGATTGACTAGCTTCACTTAGCATAATCTGCTCTAATGCCATCCATTTCCCTCCAAATTCTATGATTTTGTCATTTTTTAATGCAGAGTAATACTCCATAGTGTATAAATGCCACATTTTTTTTATCCATTCATCTATTGAAGGGCATCTAGGCTGGTTCCACAGTCTTGCTATCGTGAATTGAGCTGCTATGAACATCGATGTAGCAGTGTCCCTGTAGCATGCTCTTGTTAGGGCTTTAGGGAATAGACCGAGAAGGGGAATAGCTGGGTCAAATGGTGGTTCCATTCCCAGCTTTCCGAGAAATCTCCATACTGCTTTCCAAATTGGCTGCACCAATTTGCAGTCCCACCAGCAATGAACAAGAGTGCCCTTTTCCCCGCATCCTCTCCAGCACTTATTGTTGTTTGACTTCCTAATGGCTGCCAATCTTACCGGAGTGAGATGGTATCTTAGGGTGGTTTTGATTTGCATTTCTCTGACTGCTAGCGATGGTGAGCATTTTTTCATGTACTTGTTGATTGATTGTATGTTCTCCTCTGAGAAGTGTCTGTTCAGGTCCTTGGCCCATTTATTGATTGGGTTATTTGTTATCTTATTGTCTAATTTTTTGAGTTCTTTGTATATTCTGGTTATTAGGGCTCTATCTGAAGTGTGTGGAGTAAAGATTTGTTCCCAGGATGTAGGCTCCCTGTTTATCTCTCTTATTGTTTCTTTTGCTGAGAAAAAAACTTTTTAGTTTGAGTAAGTCCCATTTGTTGATTCTATTTGTTAACTCTAGCGCTATGGGTGTCCTATTGAGGAATTTGGAGCCTGATCCCACAGCATGTAGATCATAACCAACTTTTTCTTCTATCAGATGCCATGTCTCTGATTTAATATCAAGCTCCTTGATCCATTTTGAGTTAACTTTTGTGCATGGCGAGAGATAGGGATTCAGATTCATTTTGGTGCAAATGGATTTCCAGTTTTCCCAGCACCATTTGTTGAAGATGCTATCCTTCCTCCATTGCATGCTTTTAGCCCCTTTATCAAAAATAAGATAGTTGTAGTTTTGTGGATTGGTTACTGTGTCCTCTATTTTGTACCATTGGTCCACCCGCCTGTTTTGGTACCAGTACCATGCTGTTTTTGTTACTATTGCTCTGTAGTATAGTTTGAAGTCTGGTATCACTATACCGCCTGATTCACACTTCCTGCTTAGTATTGTTTTTGCTATTCTGGGTCTTTTATTATTCCATATGAATTTCATGATTCTTTTATCTATTTCTACAAGATATGCTGTTGGGATTTTGATTGGCATTGCATTGAACTTATAGAGAACTTTTGGTAATATCGCCATTTTGATGATGTTAGTTCTGCCTATCCATGAGCACGGTATGTTTTTCCATCTTCTAAGGTCTTCTTCTATGTCTTTCTTTAGGGTTCTGTATTTTCATTGTATAAATCTTTCACCTCTTTTGTTAGGTTAATTCCCAAGTATTTTATTTTTGGGGGGGATATTGTGAATGGAGTAGTTGTCCTCATTTCCTTTTCAGAGGATTTGTCGCTGATATACAGGAATGCCTTTGATTTATGCGTGTTGATCTTATATCCTGCCACTTTGCTGAATTCATTTATTAGCTCTAATAGCTTCTTTGTAGACCCTTTTGGGTCTGCTAGGTATAGAATCATATCATCTGCAAATAGTGATAATTTAAGTTCTTCTTTTCCTATTTTTATGCCTTTAATTTCTTTTGACTGTCTAATTGCTCTGGCCAGTGTTTCGAGGACTATGTTGAACAGAAGTGGTGAGAGAGGGCATCCCTGTCTTGTACCAGATCTTAGAGGGAATGCCTTCAATTTTTCTCCATTCAGAATGATGCTAGCCTGTGGCTTATCATAGATTGCTTTTACAATGTTGAGGTATGATCCTGTTATCCCTAATTTTTCTAGCGTTTTGAACATAAAGGGATGCTGTACTTTGTCGAATGCTTTTTCTGCATCTATTGAGATGATCATATGGTTCTTATTTTTAAGTCTATTGATGTGGTGGATAACATTTATTGATTTCCGTATATTAAACCAGCCTTGCATCCCAGGGATGAATCCTACTTGATCATGATGTATAATTTTTTTGATATGTATTTGAATCCGATTCGCCAGAATTTTATTGAGGATTTTTGCGTCAAGGTTCATTAGAGATATTGGTCTGTAGTTTTCCTTCTTTGATGTGTCTTTGTCTGGTTTCGGAATCAGGGTGATGTTGGCCTCGTAGAATGAATTTGGAAGTTCTCCCTCTTTTTCTATTTCCTGAAATAGCTTGAAAAGTATTGGTGTTAGTTCCTCTTTAAAGGTTTTGTAAAACTCTGCTGTATACCCATCCGGTCCTGGGCTTTTCTTAGTTGGTAGTCTTTTGATGGTTTCTTCTATTTCCTCTATTGTTATTGGTCTGTTTAGGTTGTCTATATCCTCCTGGCTCAATCTGGGCAGATCATAGGACTCAAGGAATTTATCTATGCCTTCACTATCTTCTATTTTATTGGAGTATAAGGATTCAAAGTAATTTCTGATTATCTTCTGTATTTCTGAAGTGTCTGTTGTGATATTGCCTTTTTCATCCCGTATGCTAGTAATTTGGGTTCTCTCTCTTCTTCTCTTCGTTAGCATGGCTAAGGGTCTGTCAATTTTATTTATTTTTTCAAAGAACCAGCTTTTAGTTTTGTCAATTTTTTCAATTGTTTCTTTTGTTTCAATTTCATTAATTTCAGCTCTGATTTTAATTATTTCTTGCCTTCTACTTCTTTTGCTGTTGTTTTGCTCTTCTTTTTCTAGGATTTTGAGATGAAGTATGAGATCATTTATTTGTTGTTTTTTTCTTTTTTTGAGGAATGAACTCCAAGCAATGAATTTTCCTCTTAGAACTGCTTTCAATGTGTCCCATAGATTCCGATATGTTGTGTCTGTGTTTTCATTTAACTCTAGGAATTTTTTAATTTCCTCCTTGATGTCTTCTAAAACCCATTGATCACTCAGCAACCTATTGTTCATTCTCCAGGTGATGCTTGCTTTTTCCTTTCTTCTTTTATCATTGATTTTCAGTTTCATTCCATTATGATCAGATAAGATGCATGGTATTATCACTACCCCTTTGTATTGTCTAAGAGTTGCCCTGTGACATAGTATATGGTCTATTTTTGAGAAGGTTCCATGTGCTGCTGAGAAAAAAGTGTAGCTACTTGATGTTGGGTGGTATAGTCTATATATGTCAATTAAGTCTAGGTTGTTAATTGTGTTATTGAGTTCTATAGTTTCCTTATGTAACTTTTGTTTGGAAGATCTGTCCAGTGGTGAGAGAGGTGTGTTGAAGTCTCCCATGATTATTGTATGTTGGTCTATTAGACTCTTGAACTTGAGAAGAGTTTGCTTGATGAACACAGCTGCACCATTATTTGGGGCATATATATTTATGATTGTTATGTCTTGTTGGTGTATGGTTCCCTTGAGCAGTATGAAGTGTCCTTCTATATCCCTTTTGATTAGCTTTGGCTTGAAATCTATTTTATTAGATATGAGTATGGACACTCCTGCTTCTTTCCGCGGTCCATATGAGTGATATGATTTTTCCCAACCTTTCACCTTCAGTCTATGTATATCTTTTCCTATCAAATGCGTCTCCTGTAGACAGCATATTGTTGGGTCTTGTTTTTTGATCCATTCTACTAGCCTGTGTCTCTTAATTGGTGAGTTTAAGCCATTAACATTTAGGGTTATTATTGAGATATGGTTTGTTCTTCTATCCATATTTGTTTATTGATGTTACTAAACCTGATTTGTTATCCTCTTTGACTACTTTCCCCCCTTTACTGTCCTACCTCCCATTGTTGGTTTTCAATGTTATTTTCCATTTCCTCTTCCTGTAATGTTTTGCCAAGGATTTTTTGAAGAGATGGTTTTCTAGCTGCGAATTCTTTTAACTTTTGTTTATTGTGGAAGGTTTTAATTTCATCTTCTAACCTGAAGCTTAATTTCGCCGGATACACGATTCTTGGTTGGAGCCCATTGTCTTTCAGTGTTTGAAATATGTTATTCCAGGATCTTCTAGCTTTCAGAGTCTGTGTTGAGAGATCAGCTGTTATCCTGATTGGTTTACCCCTAAATGTAATCTGCTTTCTTTCTCTTGCAGCTTTTAAAATTCTCTCCTTATTCTGTATGTTGGACATCTTCATTATAATGTGTCTAGGTGTGGATCTCTTATGATTTTGCACATTCGGCGTCCTGTAGGCTTCTAGGATTTGGGATTCTGTCTCAATCTTCAATTCTGGGAAGTTTTCTCGTATTATTTCACTGAATAGACTGTTTATTCCTTTTGAATGGAGCTCTGTGCCTTCCTGTATCCCAATGACTCTTAAATTTGGTCTTTTGATATTGTCCCATAATTCTTGGATGTTCTGCTCATGGTTTCTTAGCAGACTTGCTGAGCTGTCTATGTTCTTTTCCAGTTGAAATACTTTGTCTTCATTGTCTGATGTTCTCTCTTCTAAGTGATCTACTCTGCTGGTAGTATTCTCAATTGAGTTTTTAAGTTGGTTTATTGTTTCCTGCATTTCTAGAATTTCAATTTGTTTGTTTTTTATTACCTCTATCTCCCTGTGAAATTGATCTTTTGCTTCCTGGATTTGTTTGTCGATGTGATCTTTCATTGTCTGATTTTGCTGTCTCATGTCTTCCTTGAGACTCCAGATCATCTGAAGCATATATATCCTCAACTCTTTATCTGATATTCCATCTGTTGCAGCTATTACCTCTTCTAAAGTTGAGTTGACCTGCATTGCTTTTGGTCCTTTCTTTCCTTGTCTTTTCATACTGCTCGCGTTTCTTTCTGCTTGGTGCAACTGTTGTGTTTTGAAATTTACCCCCTATTTATTTATGTTGCTCTTGTATACTTGAAAAGTCTCCCTTGCAGGTGCGGGCGGCGGCTGTGCCCCTACTCCAATTGGGGTGACGTGTCTACCACGCTGGCGGCTCTCTGGGCCTGTTCCGGGAGTGGAAGGCGGCTCTGCTCTGTCCCTATTCCAATTGGGGTGTCGTGACTACAATGCTGGCAGGTCGCTGGGCCTGTTCCGGGCATGGGCGGTGGGCTTGGCTGGCGGGATTCCACCTAATGGCAGTCCCTAACCTCCCTGCTTGCTAATTAATGGCTTCTCTGAGGCGCCACGCCTTCTGTAGCTGCGGGGCAGGCCGCGCGAATCAGTTGGCCTGGATCTCCGGGGTCCTGCTGCTGGCTGTTTTGATGTTGCAAGCTGTTGGAGAGTGGTGGTGTATTCTTCAGCTTTCCCGGATGGTGGCCGCTGACTGCCTGAATGGAGTGTCCGCTGTTTTGATGTTGCACTCTGAAGGAGAGTGGTGGTGTATCCTTCAGCTTTCCCGGATGGTGGCCGCTGACTGCCTCGGTGGAGTGTCCGCTGTGGGGGATGGGACTGTACCGCTTCCTTCCCCTTCTGAGATCCCGTGCTCGGCCCACGGGTCCGTGTGGGCTTGGCTGGTGGGATTCCACCTAATGGCCTTCCCTAACCTCCCTGCTTGCCAATTAATGGCTTCACTGAGGCGCCACGCCTTCTGTAGCCACAGGGCAGGCCACGCGAATCAGTTGGCCTGGATCTCCGGGGCCCTGCTGCAGGCTGCTGGGATCCCTGGCACTCTATCACTTTGATTTTTTCTGCTTGCCCCTCCCCCAGTGCTGGCTAGCCAGGTTTCGTTTTGGCTGCTACTGGGAGGAGGGGTTGGAGGTCAGGTGTCTCTGGTTTCCCCCTAGTCTTTATGGAGGCTCAGCTTGATACTCCCTCTCCCGGCAAGCCTAGGAGAGATTTTATGCGAATTCCCGCTGTCTGGGGGGTGAGCTGAATGACACCGACCTGTTTTGATGTTGCACTCTGAAGGAGAGTGGCGGTGTATCCTTCAGCTTTCCCGGATGGTGGCCGCTGACTGCCTCGATGGAGTGTCCGCTCTTAAGATAGAATTTGAATGGTAAAACATTCTTAACCTGGAACATTCACATTTTGAGGTATTGACTCCAAAGAAACCCTGTCAGTTTTTTTTTTCTTGAAAACTCAGAATACATGGAAAAATAAATTCATGAGTAAAATATTCTCACCTATGTATAAATAGCAATTTCAAGTGAAGAATAATAGTGTATAAAATGCCATGAGATTCCTATATCTTAAAGAATAGGATTATTCACAGGTTGAACAAATAATTAGGAATTCTGTTAATGATGATATTAAACTGGCTTTTTTTCTTTTGGTTCACATTGACATTTTGCAAAACAGGAGCAGAGCTGATGGTTTGCTCAAGAATATGTCACAAAAACTGTAGAAGAATGTCTGAAACGGGAAGCTGGAAGTCAAATGCTGAGAAAGGAAAAAAAAATGTGTTCCAGACTTTTGCAGATGTTCTCAGATCAAATTATGGTGTTGAAAAATTGTATAGTATGTTCAATGGAGCATCCAAGATGAAAAGACAGTTCAGCGGCTTTGTAATCTAGATTAAAAAAAGTCTGAGAATCATGCTTATATAGGGTGTAATTCACAAGTTCAGAACTGTCAATGGTGAAGGTAATGACCAGAAAGCTAAATCACTTGGCTTTTCAAGAATAATATTTCTCCACATAAATTCACGTGCAAAAACATGAAAATAGATCTTTCCGATTTCTTATTTTCTGTATTAACAGAGTTGATACTAGATCTTCTACATACCTTCGTCTTTTTGATCAACCACCACATGCCCATATCAATGGAATGATTGAAATATTTTATGGATAAAGGTATAAAATTCCAGTTAAACAGGAGAAATGAGTCCTGGTGGTCTGTTGTATAGAAAAGTGACAATAGTTAACAACCATGTATTGTATATGGTAAAATTGCTAAAGGAGTTGATTTTAAATGTTCTCACCTCAAAAAATGATAAGGATGTGTTTATATATACATTAATTTGCCTGCTTGGCTCATTCCATCTTAAGATATGTCATAGTACTATATTGTATCCTATAAATATATGAAATTAGCACTTGTCAATTAAAATAATTTAAAAAAAAGAAAAACATTTTGATGAATAGAAAAAAAAAACACCTAAAGAATCTTAGAATTTCATAGCATGGAATTCAATCAAAATACCAATTAATTTAAGGTTCCTATTTCACCTCTCCAGAAAGCTGAGAGTCCAAGAATATAAATTTGAATAAGGTTACCTTGATGGAGACAATGGCACATCAACACTAGGACACGAGTTTTGCAATTGCTAACTTCCAGGACTTTTAAGATCTTTGAAGTAAAGACTGGATGCTTCATATAAGACTTCTGTCATTATGAGGAAAAGAAGTCTCTGAGTAGACCATATTCCTGTAAGAAACTATATTTGAACATGAAGCTAGGACATTGTAGGATATTCTAAAATTGTTGCCAACCTATATGGTGGGGCTAGGCATCCTATCTTCACTCATTCACTCATTCTACAAACATATATTGAGTACTTACTCTGGGTCCTGGGGATACGTGCCCCTGTGCTTATGGAATTTGCAATCCACTGGGGGCAGACACCATCAAAGCAAGTGTTTTAATTAACTTTCTGTTTGCTATGACCAAAAGACCCCAAAAGAACAATTTTAGCATTCAGTTAATCTTTACCAAGGGATCAGGGCACTGATTAGGTTAAGCCTCTCTCTCAATTCACTTCTATTTTTTCTTGTATTGTCCACACATGAGGTTTTGGGGAACACCTCATTTATAAACTATAACAAGAACAACAAAAAACCATGGAAAGTCAGAAGGAATAGTGCTATTGATAAAAATGAGTGGTGAGAGAAGGGGATGAAGCATTAGGGTTAAAATTAGCTGATCAGAATAAGCCTGGTACAAAAAGGAATGCAGAAGTCTGAATTAGATATGGAGCAACGTATGGAGGCTCTCAGAGGAAGGGCACTTCACACAGAAGGAACAGCCAGTTCTGTGGAGGTACTGAAGTATTCCAAGATCTTCCTCGTTCAAAGCTTTTATAATCAAGATTGGTTGTCAGTACTTATCAAATTAAGGGAGTAATAAGGAAAAATGACATTCGTTTTCTTTACTGTATCAGGTGAAAATTCTTTTTGAGGTGAAATGTGGTATTGCAAACTATATCTAGATGTACAAACTGGCTTTGGAAAGTGGATACATTTAATAAACTGATTGTTTGAAGATAGTGAAGGGAAACTGTTCATTCTGTCAATTGACTTTTTTTCATGTCTGTTTTTATCTGTAGACATAGTATGATTGTTTGGGCTAAATAATCTAAATTGGGAAACTATTTTCTAAGAAAAATATGATGGATTTATTCAGTGTGTCACAGCCAGAAGCATAACCCTTCCAAGAAATGAAAAATTTAGTATTTCTAGGGTCATGGGAGACTGTGAATTCTACCACTAAAGATATTTTAGGCATGTTTAGTATAAATGCAAATCGTACCTAAGAGTGGAATGACAGTAGGGTTTTCAATGACTCATACGTAAAAAGCAAGCATATGAATTGTCTTTTCCAAATATTCAATTTTTTTGCTACACCATATCTTATGACAACTTGATATATGAAAACTATAGAATCCTAATGGAAATACATAAGAAAAACAAGTCTCTGCTTTACATGGCTAGGGTAAAAGAAAAATACAGATACTTTCTAAATTTAATTACAAAGGCCTTATGGTGGAGTGGGGAAGATGTAAGGAAAGGTATCAGTTAATATCTGATAGGGGTTCACAGGGACATGAACAAAAAGCTTGTCCGTGTTGAAATCTTGACTTAAATTCTCCCACAGCTGACCACAGGGCCATTGCTACTTTCTACGTATAGACTTTCCCAACTGTTTAACCCCAACCAACCCAGGAAAAACAAATCCTTCTTATGGACTGGCCTTGAATCCCAAAGCTGCTTCATGTTGTCTAATCCTCTTCTCTGTAGCCAAGGTACCTTGCAGTGCTATCCTCTCCCAACATTGATAAAAGCTCTTATTTCTGGCAGAAATTTTTCAGCTGCCTCCTAGACCTGCTGCTGGTAGTTGTGAGAAATTGCCCCAGGACCTGCTCATTTCTTTCTCTAACATCGGCAGTGCTTCTAAAAACTCTTTAACTTCAGATACTCCTTGGTCTTTAAAGTTTTGGTTTCATGCATACACTGGCTTTCTGTTTCCGGTACCTTAAAATACACTAAAGTATGACTCCTTTTTGCTCACATGAAATTTTAATACCACTCAATAAATACGAAGCTACTAAAAATAGTGGAGCACATTTTCCCTATTGTGATGATCCACATACATTTACTGACATTTTCAGGTTCCTGTCAGGGATTCCATATAGCATGGGAACAGACTAGTGACTAATATGGAACTTCTGTGTGATGGGTTGGGTTTGGAGTGTTCCCCAAAGGCTCATGTGTTGAAGACTTGGTCTCCATTTCAGCCATACTAGAGGGTGGGGTTGGAAAATAATTGATCATGGGAGCTCTGGTCTCATGAGAGGATTAGTCTGTTGATGGATTTAGAGCTGAATAGATTGCTGGGAGGCAGTGAATACCATAGGAATTTTTGCATTATGGTTTGGCTTTGGAACGTTCTCCAAAAGCTCGTGTGTTGCAGATTTGGTCCCCAATGAGTCAAACGTCATAGGATAGGACTTTGCAGAAGTGATTGGATCATGAAGGCTCTGACCTCTTCAGTGGATTAATCCATTGATAACTGAGTGGACTACTGAGAGGTGGTGGAAACCGCAGGGCCTGGTGAGGAAGGAGGTCAGTGGGAATGTACACTTGGAGACTAAATCTTGTTCCTGTCCTCTTCCTTTCTCTCTCTGCTGCCTGGCTGTCATGAACGGAGCATCTTTCATCTGCCATGTCCTTCTACCATGCCATTCTGCCTCACCACTGCTCCAGAAACAATAAAGCCAGCTGGACTGAAACCTTTGAGATTGTGAGCCAAAATAAATCTTTCCTCCTGAAAGTAGTTTTTCTCAGGTATTTTTTTCACAAGGATGAAAAACTAACTAACACATTATAAAGGGTGATAGAGCAGTGATAAACCATTGTACCCAATGAATCCTGGAAATGTTTTTGAACCCTTTGGATTATGAGAGCAGTGATTTGACCAAATCCTCTGTTTTATTGTTTGTTTTTGTTATCTTTGGAAGTGAGGATGCACAATGACCTCTAAATATCTTATTCCTTAAGATAACTCAGACAGTTTTGTATGCATTTTCTCCATTTGCTGAAGAAGGTATTTCAGTTTCCAATCCAGAGGAATATTCTGTAGATACAGTATGGGGTACCGAACTCTGGCATCAGATGGAGGGAGGCAAGGCTTAATCGCAGACCTAGTTGTTGTGTGACTTTGACCTTTCTCTCCCTTTATCTTCCTCTGTTTCCACTGAGGATTGTCAAAAACTTAAATGGTAAAGTAATCATAAAGAGCTTAGAACAGGTTCTTTCATAATTTAATGGCCTTAATACATTAGTTATCATTATTATGTTTTAGGGGTTCTTGAATTTAAAAAAATGAACATTTTAAATATAGCTCTACTAGTTGCTTAAAAGTCTGGCATAATGTACACAGACTTTTCAGCTGGACCTGATTTCTAACCCCATCTCCAGTCCTGATGGGACTATGTGATAAAGTAAGTCCTTTATTTTTCTTGAGCTTTGGCTTCCTCATCTGTAGAGTGAAGTGTAGGGTACCTATGTCTTCCTTGCTGGGCTGCGACAAAGTTTCAAAGATAAAATGTTAACACTTGGCAAAGAATAGAATTTCTAACATGTACATTATACTTCTTTAATATGTCAGATTTTTATTGTATATAGCTTTGATATATATAGAAATAAATATGTGTATATTATATCTACATATATACATGTCACATGCTCTATACGTTTTGAAAGTATAAAATTTTGAATGTATGATTTTTTTGCAGGAAAACCCTGGAAACCATGGAGCCCAATGATATTTGATTAGCAAATAAACTAAAAATAAAAAATGGCATGTGCTTTGCAGAAAGCCACATGGTTGATTATTGGCAAATCTGAGGCCACAGCTTTCTGATCAGCAGATAAGAACTACTATAAATTTCTTCCATAGCTATATTTCTAAATGATCCTTCTAAGGTATCCAAATTTTATTGCAGTTGCCTATCACTTAATTCATTTAATCAACATAGTTAATATTGTTGGGCTTTCAATGCAAATATTTTCACATTTTGTTTCTTCATTTTCAATGACTTAAGTTTAAGAATATTTGGTTTGATTTATGACAAATGTTTCAGGGATATAACTTTTTTTTTTTTGAGCACCAGGGATTGAACTCAGGGACACTTGGCCACTGAGCCACATCCCCAGCCCTATTTTGTATTTTATTTAGAGACAGAGTCTCACTGAGTTGCTTAGAATCTCACTTTTACTGAGGCTAGCTTTGAACTTGTGATCTTCCTGCCTCAGCCTCCCAAGCCACTGGGATTACAAGCATGCACCACCATGCCCAGCTAGTGATATAATTTCTTGTATATCCTGCTTGGTTGGGGCAGAGTTTCAATGAGTGGGATTTAAGAAAGGATGTGGTAGATCAGAAGAACATTTGGAAAAGAAAATATTGCCCCATCTCATTTTCCTTTTGGCAGAACAGAGGATCAATATTTAATCTACTCTATGGCCAACATCATTTTTTTAAAATCCTAAGAGTTAAGAGAATTTATCACTGTATTTCCAGAACTAAAATGAGAGAATGGGCTATTCATTGCATGCAGTCTGAAGTATTTGCATTGAATACAAAGATCTTTGTACTCACTCCATCAACTGTCTGTATGGTTTCAGTAGTACCTATATGTTTATTTCAAGAATATGTTTATTTATGAGACCAATAGCCATTCAGTTCAATGAATTAAGTTGAAGCAAAAAAGAGGCAGTCTTAGTTACCTTGATTTTCCCCATTACTCCTCTTCCCCAATGATTTTATTTGATTTTATTTTGGAACTTCTCACTCAATAGATGATACTATGCTTAAGTCAAAGCAAGTTTTGAATGGCAATCAAAACTCTGCTGTGAAAATGTCAGTTAATTTTAATTCTATGATTTGCATATCACCTGTGTTACAGGTGTTCTTGAAGAACTGTGCATTTGAATCAATGAGTTCTTTAAAACACAGTGAATATTGAAAGTACTAGTATGTTTTCCAGTGCTTTCCTTTTAACAATGCAAAGAAGAGGCAGGCATACCACAACATATGCTATCAAAAAAGCTTGCACTTATTATACATCTACTTAATAAAATATATTGCAAGCCTACCAAGTGCCAAGCACTGTGTAGTACATTTTATTAAAGCAATAATTACATTTACAAATTATTTTCATCAAAAAAGTAAGAGGGAGAAAGAAGAAGGAACCTGAAGATATCAGTCAACTATTCAATTATTATAAAGTATGAAGCAATGGAGACTGTGAATTGGTTTTCTTCTGTCTTGCTTAAAAACAGGAAAGGAAATTGAATGAAACTATGAAATAAGTTGCTTCCAGGGTTCATATTTTACACATTTATTTTGCTTCTCATTCTTTAACTGGCATAAGGTAAATTAAACTTCTCCACAAATGAGCATATAGATTAGATATAAGAAAACACTTCTCATCAGAAAAATTTATCAAAGCATATAATGTTTTTGGAAAACAACAGAAGCCCCAATTCTGGAATCCTGAGGGAAAAATGGAAAGGGTGATGGTACATTATTTTGTAAATAACTTGGGCTGAAACTTTGCCCAGCTCCTTGTTCTATTAAGAGCTTCCTCCATTGTGAGAGCTTAATAAATGTTGAATTGTAAGTAACATTCTTACATAGCCTCTGGGGATGGACTCTCAGTCCTAATAAGACTTTTCCAATTCTAATTCTCATGATTTGCTGCTGTGTAGGTAATAGTCATGAATTCAACAAGATCTATAAATGCAAAGTATTTTGTAGTCTAATATGTCAAAGGTAAGATTTCATTGAAAGTAGTATTATAATGAAGAACCGTTGAGTACTTCTGCAATACGGATCTAAGAACAAACTATAGAATTCCATGTCGGGTGAGCATCATAGGAAGTGCTAATCCCGATGAATTTTAAGCTGAGATTGATTGGGAAATAAGATGAAATAGAAATAAAAATATAATTATCCTTAAAAATGAAAGATATTGGGTGATTTATGCTGGGGAAAAAAAGCAGAAAAGACGAGAACTAGTGAACTAAGTAAAAGTTTAATATATATCAAATTGGTCATTTTGGCACTAATACATGTCTGGAATAATTCTGCTTTTGGACAATACGTGAAAAAGCATCATGTGTATAGATGGTGGTGAGATGTGAGGGGGTGGGAGGAGGTTTCAGAAAAATTGAAGCAGAGGTGAGGTTAATGCGTCTTTTGGATGAATGTGGTCACAATGTAACTGATGCAAAGAGAGAGGAGGTCATAAATTGCTTCAAGGGAATCAGAGGGCAATAGGGGGCCTGAGCAGACTCTCTGAATAATAGTTTCAGAGCATCTGCTGTGCAATATGGTTTGAACCTTTTCAAGCCCCACTGTATAACTCACTTGTCACTTGGCTTGAGGAAGAGATGACAGATCTGCCAGGAACATTCAGAAAGATTTTTCTTTTCCAGAAAAGAGTACAAGCCAGCTGTTCTTGTTGTATTGGTATTTTAACAAATGTATTGATCTAAATATGCCAAATTGACCTCAGATTTTAATATCTAATATATAATATATAATACAGTGAGGAAAAATACTGTTCTCGTACCTAGAAGAGAGCTCTCTAGACCCAGAATGAAGCCTGACAGGATTTACTTAGCACAAAGTCATCTTAAAGATTAGGAAACGCCTTGTTTTATTTCCTGTGATAGGTTTCATTATCTTTTCTCTGAGTCTCCCTTCACCTCATGAAATGAATTTATAAATTTGACCTTTTCAAACGGTGAGGAAGAATGAGATTGCCCAAGCATCAGTTGTGAGAAATTCCAGCATTTAGTGAAGCAGAGGTTGTATGCTGCTCTTCTCCCTTCAATACACCACCACCCCCAAAGCCCCTCACCTCTCCCTCTCTTCTCCCCGCTCCCCAACTCTCTCTCTCTCTCTCTCTCTCTCTCTCTCTCTCTCTCTCTCTCTCTCTCTCTCATGCACACACACACACACACACACACCCCACAGGGCTGGGTGCATGCACTCCATCATATCTACAAGTGAGCCGCTTATGTTTAAAGTTAACAAAAGGTCCCCGGAGCATAGGCTTGGGCACTCATTTCTGCCTCTTGTAGTCTCCATTTTCCAATCAGACAGGTGGGATTTCTAAAAGGTACATTTGATTGCATTACTAATTCCCTTCAAATTCCCTTTAAGTGACTAAAGGCAACTCATTGCTTTCAGTTTTTTTTTTTTTTTTTTTTTTTTTTTTTTTTTTTTTTTTTTTTTTTTTACATGTGGGTCAAGGTCTGAGTCCTCTTGGTCTTTTCAGCCTCATCATACTCCATTCCCCTCCACAAATTCTATGGTTTCATGACTCTGCTGGCCATGTCTGAAAAATGTCATGTTTTTCCTTACTGATTATTGCCCTGTGATGACTGGTTTCTCTGAGCTGAATCCCTAATGTTTCTCTACATTTTGGGGAGGGTTAGGGATTAATACTGGGGATTGAATTTAGGGGCACTCAACCACCAAGCCACATCCCCAGCCTTATTTTATATATTATTTAATTACAGGATCTCACTGAGTTGCTTAGCACTTTGCTTTTATTGAGGCTGGCTTTGAACTCGAAATCCTCCTGCCTCAGCCTCCCAAGCCACTGGGATTACAGGTGTGCACCACCATGCCTGGCCCTCTACATCTCTTTAAGTCAGATGAAATCATATCTAGTTGCTCTTCATGGCTTAGTTCAATTGCAACCTCTTCTGTACCATCTCTCTCAAAAGCAGATATAGTGGCTGCATTTTACATTCAATGATAGTACTTTCTTCATGCTTAGCTTTTGTACTTACCAACTTAGAGTACAATTTCTTGCTATTGTTATCACTAACAATGGTTTTTCTCTCAATGTTGTGACCTTGTTAGGTCAAGAAACATCGTTTAGTGATTTCTAAATCCCTCGATTCTAGCGCAGTCCTTATTCATGAGATTATTTCTTAAATACTTATTGATAGAACACTGTCCCAACCAAAGTCTTAAGGCTTATATTTGTTAGCCTCTATCATTTTTCAGCCTTTTCCTCCCTACAAAGTATTCTCCCCTCTATACAAATCCCAGATGTCCAGCTAAAACTGTAGTCCAGCTACATATCTTTGTGTTTAATTATAGAAATACTCAAATTCTACAAATCCTGCCTTACATAACTTATGTAATTCTTACTTTGAATGATATGAAATAATCCCTTTAATACTTGAACTAAATTTCTGCTGTTCACGTGTTTTTCGTTCATTTTATACATCTCAAATGCCAACCATCTTGAATGCTTAATCTAAGATACTTTGCTCCTTATTCTTTGGAGGTGACTTAATTGTTTATTGATTGGAGATTCTTCACTAATACTAAATACATATCTAGGGATATAATAAGGTCTGTCTTTTTTTAAGCCTAAAACCTAACTGGGAGACAAAGTATACAAATACTGGCAATGCAATGTCATGGGTACTCATATAAAGAAAGTAAAGGTGTTTTGCAAGCATGCGGGTGATAAGTTTGCCATGACTTGGGGAATTAGTAAATACATTCTGTAGGAAATGATGTACACACTGAAGGTAGGAAAGATAGTCATGGTTAGTCAAGTAAAGAACTGGGAGAAGAACATTCCAGCTAAATGCAAGAGCAGCACATGGAAAGTTTGTAAAACTAGAGTATAAATAAACTCAAATTTTGAAAATATCAAGACATGAGACTTAGAGCTAAGCTGGAGTAATACTATTCAGTATCTTATAAATCATTAAAGTAGCTTTAATTTACCAAAGAAAAGTGAGATAACTGCAAGGTATTAAAGAGTGGGCCTAATTAAATTTATATGTTAGAAAAATAAATTTGCTTCAACTATGGAGAATGGATGGGGAACCATAAGTGATGCTGGAGGAGTTCACAGCTACCATTAGGAGTTCACAGCTACCATTCAGATGAGAGATCAAGGTGGGTTCAACTGGGAAGTTGAAAAGGTCCAAGAATTACCTAGGAGTCAAAGTGGTTCCCCTATGATTGATTGAATATGGGGAAGGAGGAGGTTGATGGGGAAGTAGTTGAGGGTTGAGGAGTCAAAGAAACTGTCTAGGCTTCTGTTTGAAACTATGTAGACAGTAGAAACAATTGTTATGCTAACTAAAAAACCAGGACAAGGTTATAGGGAAATAGAACTTCAACATTTTGAGATGACGTATCTGTGGGTAATAAGAATGTGGATTTGTGAACCCAGCATTTGAAAAAAAAAAACACTTAAGAGTCATTAGCACGTGAGTTTCCTTTAAATCTTGGGAGTGAATGTGTTCATCAAAGGAAACAGGACACTACAAAGGCAAGAAACCTAGAAGAGAACCGATGGCCTGGGAAAAGAAATCCTCATGGAAGGCTGACAAGAGGCTGAAGGGAAATCAGAAACATCTGAACCTCTGGAATCTAAAGGCTCAGAATGATTTCAAACAAAAGAAAAAGGGTATTGGTGTCACGCTGTAGAGAGGTCAAGTGGGAAAGACTGAGAGATATACATTTAATTTAAGCCCAAGAAGAACTTTGACTCTAGTGGGTGAGGCAGATAGAAGTCAGGTAAGAATGAGTTGAATTGTGAAGGGGAGACGAGGAGGTGAAGATCATTAATACAAAGTCTGGGAGGCTGTGTCCTGAAGAAAAAGACAAAAGGCAATTGTGTTTTCACAAGTTTTCTGACTCTGAGACCCTTCTCAGTTACAACCACTTTCATTCTTTCCCCTGAACATCATCCTTCATTTAGTAAGCTGCTCAACTCTCTGATTTTCAAAAACTACAAGTGTATCCAGTCTGAGGAAAGACAGAAAGTTTCCATACAAGGCCCCAAAGGCATCATTGCAAATGTGTTCAAATGTCTTTTTAGTAATACAAGTGTTTTTTAAAACTCTCATGAATAATTCTAATATATTAAAAATAGATTAACTCTGAGCTGCTCTGATTTAAATAAGTATGGAGGGCCTGGAGCCCCAAACTCCAGTACCCTATTTGATTTTCTGAGGTAGCCCTCACAGGCATTTCTAAAGAATGCTGTGGATCCACCTCCCAACTCCCATGTTACTTGGGTGGGAAGACACTGACTATCCACTTCCTGATTCTGAGATTTTTTTACTCACAGCCTTCTGAGCAGGTACTGAAAAATGCCACTTGCTGTCACCAAATGTCCCCAGATAAAATAAAATAACAGCTTTTTAATATAACGGAGATGGTGGTAAAGGTTGAATTCAATCAAACACCATTTAAATGGTACCTGGGTCTCAAAAATAACATCTTGGCAAACAATTTCTTTTCCTACAGTTTTTCTCTGCTCTGTTCTGTTCTGTTACTCTACAGAACCTTGGAAGGCCAGGGCAGGAAATGAGAGGACAGTGAACTTTCGGATGCTCTTTGTGAATTGTTCTGTGAATTGCCTCACAGCTATTTCTGAGGATGTTGGAGCACATCAGCAGAGGAAATCTGCATAGAGACCCTGTTTTGACAAAGTATAAAATGTGGTTCTTATAGGAATGACAGAAAAATAAGTAATAGAAAATAATAGACATTTGTGCAGCACAGAGCACATGGAAAATCTGCCCAATGTAAATGGAGCCAAGCTCTCAGGACCTCTCTTTGTCTGTGACTGCTGGGTGGCAGCAAAGAAAATCAATCCACTGCATGCATGAATAAAGGCATGATAAAACAGAGGAGAGAAGCTATGCTGTGCTGGAACAATACTACATGCAATGTCCTTAGATAGTTTATACCCTTTCTGGCAAGCACAAAATGCCCAGGAGAAGGAAGAGGAGAAAATAAATTATAATATTCTTCAGAAACTTTTTGATATAGATAATATTATCCTCATCTTATAGATGAGAAAATGAAGGTGCAAAGGTCCCTAATTGAGTGACATGACTTAAGTCATAGGTGGCCACAGGGAGAAAGTAGGATTTTCTTACATTGTTCCAAAATGCTCTCATTATGACAGTAAATTTAGACAATGACATTCTCCAAATATGTGACCAAGTACTGCTCATGAGGAGAACATACAGGGCTAAATTTTCTTATGCTTTCTTTTTTCTTTCTTTCTTTCTTTTTCTTAATTCAGAGGCACTCAACCACTGAAAACATCCTCAGCCCCATTTTGTGTTTTATTTAGAGTCAGAGTCTCACTGAGTTGCTTAGCACCTCACTGTGGGTGAGGCTGGCTTTGAACTCACCATCCTCCTACCTCAGCCTCCTGAGCCACTGGAATTATGGGCATGGGCCATCATGCCAGAATGTTATACTTACTCTTCACAGCAAGTCTTACAAATAATAATGTTAATGGTTTCCTTCCATCTGTTAACTGAAATTTGGGCCAGCTTAAGAGTTACCCTTTGGTAATGGCATCTCAGCTATTGAGCAGAAATACCAGGAGGAGGGTCGCCAGGTAAAAGCTGAGTGCTAACCAGAAGGATGTTTTCCACATATCCAACTCCAAGCTAAGAATTACAATCATGCTGCCTGTCTTTCCACCTGAAAAGCTCTTTAAAAATGTCTTGACTTTTCAGCTTTGTGTCTTTCAAACATGCAAGTGTTCTTCAGTTAATTCCTGTTTATTTCGACTTTAGATATACAGAATCTTTTTAGTTGGGTAATGTAGTAGAATTATACAAAGCAAAGACCAAGCTTTTATTCTTTGTTGTAATGGCAGATGGGGGTTTGGAAAGAAGCTCCCTACCACTAATTTTTAAAGATTTAAAATTCACAAATGAGTAATACATTAAAACACCTGGTCCTGCTACTAATGGGCGATTTGGGGCAGTCCCGCTCCTTTTCCACATATTTCTTCTTGAAGTATTCTTTTATGGCTATTCCTCTCAAAGATCACTCTCAGTGACTATTGTAACTGGATTATTGTAACAGGGTGAAAATGTTGAAACCAGTCTCATATGAACTCTATAGAATATCCAGGAAAGTTTTTGGTCCCTTGTACCCCATGGGAGACGAGTTTTATGACTGTCTCAGCTGCCCTGTTCACTATCCAAGGTTCTGATACACGTTCCTTGGACACTCATAAATGTTAAACACCTTCAGGAAACTGCTGTAATGACTGCAGAGCTGAGAACAACTGTTCTAGCCAAAGTTGCAATGTTACTCCTGCAATATTCTGTTTGGCATATGATTTGAATTGTTATTGAAGAAGCTATCCAACCAAGGAGGTTTTCTTCTTCCTTTAAACCAAGGAATTCTGAACCAGTATCATTGCAATATCTAGAGACATTTCTGACTACCAAAACTGGGAGTATAATGGAGGGTAGAGGCCAGAATACTGCTAAGTATTCTGAATTGCACAAGACAGAGCCCCACCACAGATAATTATCCAGTATCTGTCAGTAGTGCCAAGGTTGCCAAACCTTGTGATGGATAAATCTCCAGAGAATGAGACATTATTGCTTTCCCTCTTCTGTATGGTAAATCAAGAAACTTTCTAAAGAAGGGAACTTCATTGTTAAGAGTTTGGGTATTAATTAGTCACATGAATTTTATTCCCTCTAGTAACATGGGAATAAACAAACTCAGTTTCCCCTACTACATTCTAACAACCCGGATCATTTCTGTGCCTCTAACCAATATGAGAATTTTTATCCACCGTCAAGGAAGCTACTAATTCTGCAGTGGACATCAGCTGGGTAACCTCTAATATAATTCAGTTCTGACTTTATCTATCCATGCATCAGATTTCACAGTTCAGGGCTCAGTTACTAAGACTACTCCCTCCCCACTTGGGATGCCAGTCGTAAGTCCCAGTTTGTTTTACCTGTGCTTCTGACCAACTGGCTATAAATCAATTCCTCCAACTTCCTTTATAGGTTTAATTAATTTGCTAGGGCAGCTCACAGAACTCATGGAAATATTGATGTTTACTGATTTATGACAAAAGTTATTATAGAAGATACTGATGGATGTCATATGAACAGATGGATGAGGCAAGATATAGGGGAAAGAGTGTGGAACTTCTGTATACTTTCTCCTCGTGAAGGGTGAACTACTCTCCAGGAACTTCCATGTTTCAGTTATCCTGAAACTCTTCAAATGCTTTTCTTTTGAGTTTTTGTAGAAGTTTCATTATGGAGGCATGATTTATTAAATCATTGACCTATATAACTTTTAATCCCTCTCCCTTCCCTCAAGTTTGGGTGGTAGAGCTTCAGGTCCTCACCTACTCCTGCCTTGGTCTTTCTTGGAACCAGTCCCCAAAGTGCCGGCCAGGCATCAGTCAACTAATTAACATACATAAGAAAATTATCACTTTGGCATTCAAGTATTTGGGAAGTTGGAAACAGGATACAGGGATAAAGTACATATTTCAAATATCACACTGACAGACCTCCCACTTACAATCTCTGTGATCCTGCATAAACTGCATAACCTCTCCATAACCCAGTTTTCTTAGCTGTAAAATTAGCAATCGTATTATTTTATTAAGTTGCTGTGAAGAGTCATCAAGTGCATAAAAATTACTTGGAAGAGTCTCTAACAAACATGAGCATAGGTGAACTTGAGGATTGCTATTCTTCAGATAGAGC